>NW_026555337.1:43134455-43327490 GCF_029017545.1 Prosopis cineraria
TATATTTAATTATATAATAATAGACTATGGCACTAGTGCAAAATAAAATTTTTAATGACACATTTTTACTAAATTTCTTAAAAACCTGTGACAATATATGAGCAAGTGGCTTTTTTACAATTAAATGCTTATGTATTCCATTTATAGCCACAGTCCTAAGATTAACTGTCGCCATAAATGAAATTAGTTAAAGTAAATTAATTTAATTAATTTAAAAATTAAATAATTTAATTTAATTTATTAATTAGTTAAAGTAAATTATTACTCAATTGTTTATTGCCTAAATGTAATTAATTTAAAAATAACTATATTAAATTAAATTAATTAAGACATAAATAAGTAAATCATTTATAAAAAATTAATTTTAATAAATTAAAAAAATTTCATAATTAATAATATAATTATAATAAATTATGTTCATTAAGTATTTCTTATTTTAGGTAAATTAATTTGTCTTAAATAATTAAATTAATTAAGTATTTCTGAAATTAATTTGTCTTATTTAGGTAATTTATATGTCTGAATTTAGACATATTTAATGTCTGAAATTCAGACATCTTCGACGACAGGCTCCCTCGCGACTATCGCCGAAGATGTTTGAATTCAGACATATTAACGCCGCGCCTTCATCTCAGATTTCACCCATAGCTTCATTTTCCTCAGCTGTCATCACTACCGTCGTCCCTCAGCTCATTCCCCTTAGCTTTGCCTCTTCTCCAGCTTCACCCGTAGGTTCTAGCTGCGTCGCTCCACTGCCTTTCCACAGCTCACCTCCAGCTGCATTCCCACAGCTCCTCTCTCCACCTCTCCAGCTGCCGTCGCCTCCAGCTGCTGTCTCTTCCGGATTCCGCCTATAAATGTTTTTTTTGGGCAAATTTTTTAGCTACTTTTTTGTACTTAATTATTTTTAGCTTCTAATTTTTTACTATTTTTTTATTTCCTTTTCCTACTATTTTTTTTCTTTTAAGTTTATTTGTTGGGATAAATTTTGATTGTTACTAATTATTATTTATTACTTAATTAGTTTATTTTTGATTACAGCTCGCCTCTTGTTATTTTTTAAGTTTTCTTTTATTTTTTTTCTTCAAAGAATTATACTATTGATTGTTGATTAGAGTTGATAGTTATAAAATTTTAATTAAATTTACTTAAATTGATCAATTTAGGGTTGGTACTTGAAAAATCTCAATTTTAAGTTGTTATGCTGTAGATTTTTTTTTTAAAATTTACATGATATTAATTTCTTATGTTTAGTATAATTAATTTCTTTTAATTTGTTTGTTGGGATGAATTGTGAACCCCATTATCATAAATTATACTATTGATTATTGATTAGAGTTGATAATTATCAAAATACCAATCGTGGTTTACTTAAATTGATCAAATTGAGGGTTTAGTGCTCGAGAAAATCTCAATTTACAAGTTGTTATGTTGTCACTTTTTTTTTAAATTTCCGTGATATTAATTTCTTTATGTTTAGTATAATTAATTTGAAGTTGAATAATTGATATTTTAAAATTTGTTGAAATTGGCATTTTAGTAATATTAAATTGATAGAATTGAAGGATTTAGTATCTCAAGATCTCGCTTTATAAATTGTTATGATGTCGTAGTTGGATAAGATCTTGCTTTTTTGGAATAGGTAATGATGAACCGTAGTTGGATAGATGCTTTGCAAACAAGTGATGAATATGAAAAGGGGGTAGATCAATTTTTGGAATTTGCAAAGAACAATGTTCCTAATAACAAAGGATTGTTCTATTATCCTTGTGTTAAGTGCTTGAATGGATTGCAACGAAGTTCTATGGAGATTAAGGATTACCTAATTTGTTTTTAGATTTTACAAAGCGTATAGACAGTGGGTATTGCATGGTGAATCTAGAAAACATAGTATACCACACGTTGAGAATGATGATATGGATTTTGGTGATTAAATAGAGGATATGTTATGTGACATTGGCATTGAAGCTATTGAAAAGGTGCACAAATATAATAGCTTGTGCAATGATTCAGAAACTCCTTTGTATCCAGAGTGTACAAAATATACATGACTGACAGCAATGTTAAAGTTGTTCAACTTGAAAGCCAGATATGGGTGAAGCAATAAGAGTTTCACAGAGTTGCTTAAATTATTGAAAGAGATGCTTCCAGAGGGTAACACACTTCTAAGTAGTTACTATGAAGCTAAAAAATTATTATGTCTAATGGGTTTGGGATACCAAAAGATACATGCTTGCCCTAATGACTATATATTGTCCAAAAATGATTTTGAAGTGTTGGATGTGTGCCCAGTTTGTAGGGCATCATGTTTACAAAGTAAAAGAAATAGACGATAGTGATGATTCCATACTAAGAGGCCTCCAGCAAAGGTACTGTGGTATCTTTCTATAATACCGAGGTTTAAGCGCTTGTTCACTAATCCAAATAAGGCCAAGAACTTGCGATGGCATGCTGATGAGAGAAAAATTGATAGCATGCTCCGGCATCCAATCGATTTTCCACAATGGAAAGGAATTGATCAATCATTTCCTGAATTTGGCAATGAGCCTAGAAATCTCAGGCTTGGACTATGTACAGATGGCATGAATCCTTATGGCAATCTTACCAATCAACATAACTCATGGCCTGTTCTGTTAGTGATTTATAATCTTCCTCCATGGTTGTGCATGAAATGTAAATATATCATGCTGTCTTTGATTATTTCAGGCTCTAAACAACCAATAAATGATATAGATATTTACTTGGCACCATTAATTGAAGATTTGAAGATGATGTGGGAGGTAGGTGTGGATGTGTTTGATTCATATCAGAATGAGTCTTTCAAGTTACGAACTATGATTTTTTGCACAATAATGATTTTCTTGCATAAAAAATCTGTCTGGATACAGTGTGAAGGGGTATAAAGCATGCCTTATCTGTGAAGAAAATACATCCTATCAACAACTAAAACATGGGAAAAAGACAGTCTATCTTGGTCATTGAAGATTCCTGAGACGAGACTATCCTTATCGTAGGTAGAAGAAATCATTCAATGGCTATCAAGAGTATGATGAAGCTCCAAAGCCATTAACTGCAAGCTTGGTATATGAACAGGTCAAAGACATTAATGTGGTATTCGGTAAGAGCCAGAAAAAGGAAGCTCAAAAGAATTAGTGGAAGAAGAGGTTAATTTTTTTTATCTCCCTTATTGGAGACCCTTGAGGTGAGACACAATATTGATGTGATGCATGTAGAAAAAAATATATGTGACAGTCTCATTGGAACACTATTAGATATAAAGGGGAAGACCAAGGATGGAGTCAAAGCAAGACTAGACTTACTTGATATGGGAATACGAACAAACTTGCATCCAAGAGCGGAAGGAAAGAGGACTTACATGAGCCCAACTCCTCATACTTTGTCTAAAAGAGAGAAAAGAAGTTTTTGCGAGTGTCTACATGGTGTTAAAGTGCCACAAGGATATTCTTCAAATGTCAAGAACCTTGTATCAATGAAAGATTTAAAATTGGTTGGTTTAAAGTCTCACGATTACCATGTACTAATGCAACAATTGTTACCAGTAGCCATTCAAGACATATTTGAGGAAAAGGTGAGAAAATCAATCATTAGACTATGTGTCTTTTTCAACACAATTTGCAACAAAGTTATTGATCCTGAGAAATTAGATGAGTTGCAAAATGATATTGTCATTACCTTATGTCAGTTAGAAATGTATTTTGTTCCCTCTTTTTTTGACATCATGGTACATTTAATTGTACATTTAGTGAGGGAGGTAAAGTTTTGTGGTCTTGTCTATTTACGTTGGATGTATCATTTGAGCGGTACATGAAAATTCTTAAAGGCTATGTGAAGAATCCTTATCATCCAAAAGCCTCTATTGTTGAAAGATATGTTGCTGAGGAGGTTATCGAGTTTTGCACTGAATACCTATTTAAAGTCAAATCTATCGGTGTTCCCAAATCTCGCCACGAGGGAGTGAGAGTTGAAGGGCAAGGGACACAAGGCATGAAAGTAAAGCGCATCAAGCACACTTGTGCATCTTGAATAACACCAATGATGTGCAAGATTATTTGGATGCACACAAAAAGGAATTAAGAGATCAGTATCCTAAAAAGGCTGATAAATGGTTGCTAAGTGAGCACAATAGACATTTTTTACTCTGGTTTAAGGCAAAGGTAAAGGAGGATCGTAAGAAGTCTAATGTTTCAAAAGCAATAAGATGGTTAGCTAGTGGGCCTAGCTTTGATGTTACTACTTGGAGTGCATATGACATTAACGGATATTCATTCTATACAAAAATACAGGATGACAATAGCACCATGCAAAATAGTGGGGTAATGGTAGTAGCCGAAGCAACTCATTTTTCTAGTGCAAAAGATAAAAATCCAACATTGGCATCCTCGTCATATTTTGGGGTCATTGAAGAGATATGGGAAGTTGACTACTTCAAGTTTAAGGTGCCTATTTTCAAGTGTAGATGGGTTGATATTAAGAATGGTGTTCAAAAAGACAAGTTGGGTTTTACTTTAGTGGATCTTAATAAGGCAAAACATAAGGATGAGCCTTTTGTAATGGCAACTCATGCAAAACAAGTTTTTTATGTCATTGATCCAGCTGATAAGAAGTTATCTGTGGTTTTATTGGGAAAAAGTCTCCTTAATCATGGTGAGAATGATGAAACGAGTTTTGATATTAAAGAGATTCCTTCTTTTGTGCCAACCCCGCCCCTATTGGATATGGAAGATGAAGATGACATATATGATGTTAGAACTGATCATGACGAAGGTTTATGGGAGAACTAAAATATTTTTATAACGGTAACAGAATATAATAGGACTTTTTTGATTCATTTGATTTTATTTTTTATACTTTCATTTTTACATTAATTTATATTTATTATATTTCTTGCACTGACTTTATTTATCTTTTAGGAAAATTATGGAGAATCCAGTCACTGACAAAAAAAATTCTATAAGAGGTAAAAGAGGGGCCACACTACTTACTAAGTTGGCTCAAATTCATGGAAAAATTCATCTTGATTTTGATGATAATGGCAAACTAATTGATAAGAAAAAAGGAAACATATTTAAGAGTTTTGTGGGTTTGGTGGCACGTCAAAAAATCAGTATCTTGGAGGAAGAGTGGGATGATGTCACTGAAAGTGACAGAAATGATGTTTGGGAATCTATGCTGGTATTTCCTATTGCTATATGTTATATCTATTTTTTTTAAATATATGTTGTTACTAAATTCATTATTGATATGTATTATTTTGTAGATTACTTATGACATCAAGGAAACTCCATTTTTAAAAGACAAGTGGTTAAAGTATGCTAGGGACCGATGGAGGGACTTTAAATCTAAGCTTACTAGAAAATATGTCTTTCCTAAGAATGGAAATGAAAATGATGATAGTGACAATGATGCCAACACAGAAAAACCTTGGGAGAAATATCCATTCATTGATTATAACACGTGGATAAAATTTATTCACAGTAGACACGATCCCAAGTTTTTGGTAAGTAAAGGAAGAATATGACAATTTATTTAATGTTAGTGAAGATTTGTTTTTAACAAATGCTTTTTATTATTTGTTAATAGGAAAAAAGTCAAAAAGGTCAAGAGCGTCGAAAGAAAAATCTATACAACCATACTATGTCTCGAGGAGGGTACACATATATTTATGATATAATGAATCAAGAGAAGTGAGAACCTAAAAGACAAGCGGCAGGAGTTGATAATATTGAAGACGTTTCTCCTCCATCTCCTATCAATCATGCTCAAGCATGGAAGAGAGGACAGATGAATAAAAAGGGAGAGTTTATTTCCCTGAAGGCTAGAGAAGTAGCTGAGAAAATTGTAAGTATTTTTATAGTTAATATCTTAATTATATAATTGAAATTTATTACTTATATTGATTTCTACCTGCTTGCATGTTCCAGGATGCTCTTACAAAAGCATCATCCGAGGGGACCTTTGTGTCTACTAGTAGAAAGGACATATTGACCATGGCCTGAGGGAGTGAAGAGCACCCCAGCCGTGTTAGGGGGGTTCCTAAAGGTATGGGTATAAGACAATATTTTGGACCTCTACCTTCTAATCTTGTACCAATCTAGCATGTGCAAATGACAATAGCAGAATGCAAGTCAAGCATGATGATTGAAATGCAATCAATGATTAGTAATTTGCAAATGCAACCATAACAAACATTGAATTATGGTGGTGCTCCAGAGCCAGTGTGTGATCTTAGTCTATCAGATTAAGGAATGCCATGCATACTTTATGTGAAGGATCATGGCAAACGAGTAGTTGCATATGGAAATGTGTATAACCATGCAACTACAGTCTACCATCAATAGATATAACATAACCAAGTAAAGGTGATGGTTGAAGAGGTTGTGGATGCTAATGCTCCTGTACTATTTCCTACTGAGGAGGTGGAAACAATAGGACAAGCTCAACATAATTTCGCTATTTGGCTGAAAAAGCTAGTTTGACAGGTTACTGAAGAGGTATGAAAATGTTATAATTTTTTTTAATTAATAACATAGGTATTTCTAATTTTTATTATATATTAATTATAGGAACTCTTACAATCAAAAGAATCTTTAGGTTCCAATCCCCAACCAATGCAAGATGATTTGAAACGATTGGCTTCAGTGGTGGTTGACATAAATGAAATTTCTGATGAAATTAACGTAATCGAAAAGATTGTTGGGAAGCCTATTACTTTTAGAGTTGCCAGAAAAGATATTAGTGACCTCATTATTTTTAAGTGGTTGGACTTGTCAATAATTCAAGTTTGTATCATGTAAGTATTCTTTTTTATTTCCAAATTAATATCTGATATTTTTATTTTATTACTAACGTATGTCTAATTATCAAAGGTACCTTCACAAGATATGCACCGAACTCGATGTCGATGAGAATTATGGGTTCTTATCTCCACTTTTAACCTCCATTGGCAAAGTGAATCAAAGAGCTTCTTATATTGGAAAGACGATGTGTAAGCAAAAAAAGAGATGTTGGTTTTTACCAATTATTGAGAGGTATCAAATTTTATATTCGTCGCTTAATTTATAAAAATATTTGCTTAATAATGTGATATTAATATAAATTAATATATTGTAGTCATCATTAGATGCTTCCTGTCATTTGCTCGTATGAAAATACTATATACTGGTTTTGTTCACTGAAAAGGAAAGTAAGTGACGACATGAAGTCTTTGATTGAATTGTAAGTTTTTAGATAATTCTATTGTGTTATTAATAATATATATTTAATATTTTCTAAGTGTGTATATTTGATAAATAGATCTTTAGCGACATATTGGAAATTAGTGGGAATGGTTGACAAGAAAAAAAATGAAATCAAGTTTGTACCAATGCAAGTAAGTATTTCAAATTTATTCCTTAATTAGAATGAAGATTATAATATTGGTTTAATGAATTTAATTATTTCTATTTTCTTTATAGTGTCCTCAACAACCAGGAAGTGTAAAATGCTGTTATTATGTGATGATTTTTATGTATGAAATCATCACTCAAGGTATTGATCACTCATTTGATTAGGTAATAATTTATAAATAACGATTTATAATTATGAAGTTTTCCATATACTTGAGTTATTATTCATGCATATATTGTTATTGAATTTTCAGCACTTCCAAAGTTTAGAGCTATGTTCTAAGCAAGAGTTGAGAGAGACATATACACAATTTGTGGTCTAGTTTTTTCTTAGAAGTAATAGGATTAGAGTAGGAACGTTCTAGATATTTTGTATTGGAAATGTAAGTTTAGTTCATGTGTTCACCAGATATATTTGTATTGGTCTTTGGAGCTGCTGTTTCTTAATTAATGCAGGTTTTGTAAGTAAGGGAATATATATAGATATAAGTGTACGAGTAAAAAAATATATATAGTATTTACGACCACAGTTATTACAATAACTATGGTAAAAAGTCATTTATGGCGACAGTTGTGAATAGAACTGTGGCCATAAATGATCTCTAGAATAATTTTTGCCACAGGTGGTCTCGGACCTGTGGCAAAAAATATCATTTTTCACCACAGTATTTTTCGCCATAGGTGGGTTAGGACCTGTGGTGAAAGATGAGATCGTTCGCCACAGGTCTAAGACCACCTGTGGCAAAAAATTATATTTTTCACCACTGTATTTTTCGCCATAGGTCAAATGGCACCTTTGGCAAAAAATATTATATTTCGCCACAGTTTCTTTTAACCTGTGGTGAAAAATGTTTATTTACTACCACATGATTTTCTACTACATAGCATCTTCCGTCGCCAAAAATGCATTTTAACTGTGGCGAAAAATGATTTTTGCACTAGTGCGGGTTCTTTCCAACTTTATGGCAAAATGGTAGAACACAAAATAAGGAAGTCATGGGTTCAAACCTTGAAGGAGGCACTGGTGAAATGAAAATATAAATTAATGAAATGATGACATGTAGAGGGTGACACGATATGGCACCATGTGGGTAGGTAAAACCAATATTACTTTTTAGCATTGACTTATTGATAGTTTCTACGGTGACAAATGTTGCCGTCGATACTTAACATTCAGTGACAATAAAATAGTCGCAGCTGATGTGTGATTTTTGCAGTGATATTTGTCACTATCGATTCTCAACTTTCAGCGGTGACTATTGTTCTGCGACGACATATTTTCTTTTCCATGGTGACATTTGTCGCCTTCAATTCTCAACTTCAGCAATGACTTTTATTGTCACTGCAGATAGAATCAGCAATAAGAGCTCTCGCAATAATATTGTGGCATCTTTTTATTGCCATTGAAAACTTTCAACAATGATTTTTCAGCTTTCAACGGTGACAAAATTCACCACTGCAAGTCAATTTTTTTTGGTAGTATAACATGCTCCTATGGGGTGTTAGTCTGACTTCTGCTATTAGCTAGCTTTCTCTTTTTTCAACTTATACCATTTTTGTGATATATTAATCCAGCTTTTAGCGGTGGCTTTTTCACATCAAAGTCATACTACTATTACCTTATCTCACCATCCTTTCTCTTATGTATAACGAGATAACTTCTTTTATGTTAATTTTATTGGCATATGCGATAATAAAAAAACTTTATGAGATGTAGTTTCATTTTTAAAAGCATTATTTGAATTTATCAATAAAATGAAACTCTTTGTTGTGCTTCTTTTTTCACCTTTTTTTCCAATGGTGCCTCCCGCCCTCAAAAACAGCCTCCTCTATAATTTGTTATGGGACTATTGGTTCTCACTATAATTATAGTGATTATGATTATGAGTTGTTATGTGATTTTTAGTTGACGACATTGCTAATATTTGATTACTGTCCAATTTAGTAATAAGTTTTTATTGCAAAACTTGAAAGTAATAAGGTTTAAGCCAAGAACCTAACCAAATATGTGAGAGCTGCCAATGTCATTTCATTCTTGTTCAATATAGTGTTGCCTCCTACAAGTTTTTTTATTGTTTTATGTAGGTAATGTTGATTAAAAAATTTTTAAAAAAACGAAAAACAAACAGGCCTAAGTGCAAACATAACTTTCCAATGGGGATAAATATCTTTCGAAGAGGCATATGAAAGAAAGAAAGAAAGAAACATGGAGAAATAGCAAATTGGAAGAGATTTTGAGCAATGAGGATAGTGAAAAGGAGACTGAAAAGAAAACTAAAAAGGTAATAAGACTAAAGCATAAGGTTCTATATTTTGAAATTTGATTTTTTTTTCTGATGTTGCACTCTTCATTTACCATGCTCTTGCACTTCTCTATGAGAAGACGCTCACAATAAAGGGCTTGTTTCTTCAATGGTGCCTATGGCTTGTCTTTTTCATTAGACTCATGTATGAAAAGAGAGGGAGAGAAAGAAACAATAAAAGAGCATATAGAGGCTATGGGCAGAAAAAAAAAACAAGAAAAAGGCAATGAAGAAGGAAATCAAGAGGGAGAGGGAGATTTTGAATTTGAAGAAACCGGTACATTTGGATCTTCATTCTTCTTTGACTTGCTTTTCGCTGCCTTTCATGCAACTCCAAATTTCCAACAGCCAAGTTTATTTACACCAAAAATTTATTTTGAAAAAAAAAAGGACAACTTAGTCAAAGATATTGAAGACGTCCGGTGACGGAAGCGGAGAAGTTACTGACCCGGACGGGCTCAAATCGTGCAACCAAGAGAGCGTTTCTGGATTAGTTGCCGGTGAGAACATGTCCGACGATGTCCCCGACAAAGTTCCTAGTGCCGGCGATAATATGCCATGGCACTGGCTCACTTCCACACCTTCCAAGTGATCCATCATTTCATCTTCATTCTGAAACCTTTCTTTCTCAGACGGTCTCGTCTTCTCAATCGACGCCAGTCTTGCTGCCGGTGAAACATCTTCGGATCTGGCGGAAGGGGATGACATGCTGGTAAGAAGTCACAGGTAATACTAGGAGATACACAATAGATGATCATTGGCTGCGATTGCTGCTGCTGGGAAGGCCCCGCCGCCAGATGGTGGGGGTGCAGCGGAAGCGGCGGCTTTCGGATCTTGTGAGATTCGTTGCTGACGCTGAGAGGGGAGGGACGAGGGCCGAGGAGTTGGAGCTCTCTTCTGGACGGGGAAGGCGGGCCTTCACCAGTGGGATACACCGGTGGGATATCCTTCTTTCCTGTCAAGCAAAAGGAGAGATTTTGAAGTTTGAAACTGAAAAATGATGGGCTTGGAGCCGCCACCAGACTTGACACGAAAGAAACAGAAATAATGTGTTGATGGAGCTAATTATGAGGACAAGAACGAACTCGACTTCCCACTATCACATCTTTTCTTGAATTGCAAGTATAGCAGATTTGGAAAATAGGAGCAATTTTGTGGTTGAGAATAAGTCCAAACATAACTTTCCAAAGGGATAAATATCTTCGGAGCAGCATACTCCCTTCATTCAAAAATACAAAGCATATTTTAAAAAATTAGATATTAAAAAGTATAAGTCATTTTTTATTTTTTAAGATGCAATCATTGCTTTTTTTTAAAAAGTGTCTCTATTAAATAATATTCTTTATATTTATTTTAAAATAAAACACCCTATTAAATAGAGATAAATATAAAAAAAATAAGGTTCATTTAAAAATAAGTAACTATTTTATTGGGGTTGAGTTTCAATAAAAAATACCTTATATTTTTTTAACAAAGAGAGCATGAAAGAAAGAGACAAACATGAAGAAATAGCAAATTGAACGAGATTTTGATCAATGAGAATAGTGAAAAGCACATTGAAAAGAAAAGTAAACAAGATGATAAGGCTAAAGCATAAGGGCTTGTTTGTTTTCTTGTTTTAAAAATAATTTTTTATTTTTAAAAACAGAAAAAATTTAAAATTTTTTTGGATAAATGTTTTTTTATTTAATCATTTTTATTTTTTATTTTTAGAAACAAAAAAAAACAGAAACAACTTCAATTTATTTTGTTTTATTTTTTTTATTTTTAAAATACACTACATTTGATTATTATTAAAAATTATAATTACCTTGATTAATTTCTATTATTAATCATTGCCATTAAATATTTATAACTATCACTATTAATCTATTTTTTAATTTTAAAATTATTTTTAATTAACTGTACTTAATATATATACTAAGTGCCTGTATTATCTGAATTATTATGCTCTAGATCAACAGCTCAAATCAGTGCCTGTATTGAGTGCATAATCCAAATCCTGAAATAATAGAGCTTCTTTGGACATTGCTCGATGAAAATAATCTTAAAGCCATGAATGGAGCATAAAGTTGGAAACTTTAATTGATTTGGGTTGACTTTTCTTGTTGGCCAATTATACGTTCACTTTACTTTTACTTTGGAGTCGAAGTGAAGTTGGTTTTGTACCGTAAAGTTCCTTGCCCCACTGTGATCCGTTACTGATAACCGTTATCATATTTTAAATCAATATGATTAAAAATAAACTATTTACGAAGAAAACTGAAAACCCCAATACTTTATGTCATATTATTATTCTCACTGCATTTATTAAGAAATCGATTTTGGTGTCTTAATCAAGTAAATACAATGGAGGTGTAATTAAATTTATCTATATATTGGACTTATTTAGCCGTTTATATGCTGCTATATTATAAAATGAAATTTACATATATTAATTTTATATTTACACAAAATATTTTTAAAATTTGTTTCCAATTATAATATCAGTATAAAAATATACTTGTTAAATAATGATAACAAACATATATTATTACCTCCTTTTTAAGAAAAAAAATAATTTTTGGGAACATATTTCTAAAAATACAATAGTATAAAGTGAACTGGTCAAGAATCGATCAAAACCGGCCAGACTCGGTGAAAACAAGTGAAAAACTAGTCAAAAACCAGTTTCTTTATTTCTTGCAAGAAAAAATCTCAATAACAAAAATTATAATATTTTGTATTTTTTATTTGTCTTGTAGTTATAATTTGTTGATGATTTTAGTTAATAATAAAAGCTTATGTTGGTTTTGATTAGACAATTATTATGGCGTACTTGATGATTTTAATGATTTGCAATTGATAATAAATAGTTTTACTATATTATTGGTGCAATTCACAATAAATCCGTGAGTGGATAAGTCCACTTATTAAATGAGTGTCCAAGTGGCATAACAACAACTACTTGATTAAAACAAATGACTAAAGATATTTTGTTATATAATGATCAGGAAATATCAAATCTCAAAATTTTGGAGGGGAAAAAATGAGGAGTGTTTTGATCATGAGAATTATTTTAAATTTTTGGAGGAAAATATATTTTAATAATTTTCAAGTATCTACAAAATGTAATGACTACAATTGAGATACTCATTGAGTGAGTATACTTAGATCACTGACCAAATAGTCCCCTTATCCCAAATTATAAGATAATTTTGGATGAATTTCATTGTCATTTTTCCAAAATATAAGATAATTTGAGAAAAATAAAGTTTTAGCAACGATACCTTTTCAATATTACCTTTTAAATATAGAGGAAATTAAAATGATATTATAACATAATAATTAGGTGTGTAATGACATTTTTGAAATTTTATAGTTTTGTTTTTAAAAAAGTAAATTCACAAAGTATCATTATTGTGTTTCATCGGTATGCATAATCTTGTTTTAAATTATCCTATAATTGGGGATAGGGAGTACAAATATTAGATCTTGTGCCTAAAGAAAGGATAAGCCAAATGAAGATGAAGGAATACTCATGGATCAAGGAAGATGATACCTGAGGACCTGCATTCTTCCTCCGACGACTCCCATTGCAGCAGAGTGTGCTGTTTGATGAAACCACTCATCCCATCCTTCTTACCTGTCAAGCAAAAGGAGAGATTTGAAATTTGAAATTGAAAAATGATAGGCTTGTAGCCACCGGACTTGACACGAAGGAAATAGAAACAATGTGTTGATGGAACTAATTATATATGAGAACAAGAACAACCTCGATTTCCCACTATCACATCTTTGCCTGAATTGCAATTGTAGCATATTTGGAAAATAGGAGCAATTTTGTTAGAGATTAAGTCCAAACATAACTTTCCAATGGGGATAAATATCTTCTGAAGAGCCATATGAAAGAAAGAAAGAAAGAAACATCGAGAAATAATAAAAGAGAGAGGACTTGTATGGAATTAGCTAAGGTCATGGAGAAAGATAGAAAGAAAAGCTAGGAAATAGGATTAATCTAATCTTAAAGATTTTATAACATCATATTTAAAATAAACTCCTAAAAACAATGGTTAACTTAATGATTTTTATTGGAGTAAAAGAGTACAAGAGAGAAATGCACTTTAACTCTTATTTTTTAAGAAATTATCCAACATCATAATGTTATTAAAAAATTTAAATAATAATGCTCAACAAAAATTATTTATTTTTTAAAAGTATGTTTGTGAATGATTTCTTTTAAAATCCATATTCATATCATTTTCCAATTTTATGGTGTTGTACCTTTTGCCACGAGTTGTAATAATCAAGATATACGTCAATATGTATTAGAAATATACATGGAAGACAAGACGAAAGAAGGGGGAAAAAGTACCTTTGGGATGCATGTCATCTTCAAGTCCTTCCCAATCTTTAATTGGTGGTTGTAGTTTTTGCCATAAATTTCTATCATCTGGGAACATTCTAGGGTCTAGAAATCGGATTCATCTAAGATATTTTGTTCCCTATATACATGAACTGCAATATGAGTTTCCTTTTCCCTGTTTATATCTCGTGCATTGCTCCTAAAGGAAACCTGGACTTGATTCCATTTATTCACAGGAGGGATTTTAACATTTCGAAGGATACTTTGCAAATCACATATGTATATATGGTTAGTCTTTGTTGTTGATAATAGAAGCCACTCAGAAGAATTAACATCTAACTTGCTATCATTGATGTGTACTGAGAACAAACAATTGTAGGGAGAATCTTGGTCATTTTCAACATGAAACCAAAGAGAAATTGTCAGGAACTTATCACGAATCCAAAAGGACATGGAGCTTCCTCGACTATAATAGTCAAGCCACTAAGGGATTTCCTTTCCTGGCAAAATAAAGTTTCTTTTCCTAGGTTTAAAGTAGAATGCCTGCAAATTACATATTACAAAAAATTACAAATAAAATATAATGAAGTACCAAAATAAGATAATTAAGAAAAGATTGGAGTGGGGGAGTGACCTTGTTCAACACTTTGCTCTTAGATAACTCTGACAATGATGTGCAACTTATGGCGCTAAATTGTTCCAAGTTTGGTGGCATCCGCACAATATCACAAAGTTCCTTGCAATTATCTAGCAAAAGGTATCTTAAATGGTGAAATTTTTCTGGAAGAGTTGTGAAATTATTAAACCTTAGATCTAAACGCACAACATTAGGCATGTAAGTGAGACAGAGAGCAAGAGAGTGATCGGATAAATTGCAATTTGAGAAACAAAATTATTTCAATTTCGACGACATTGATGAGCAGTCTAGGCTTCCTTTGTTTCCACCACTACCAATGTCAAAATGCCTCATCCCTTTGCAAAAATTTGTTGTTAGTTCTGAAAGGTTTGGCAACATACAAATACTAGATGGTAATTCCTTAAGATTAGAACATGCATCCATGTTTAAGTTTTCAAGCCCAATGAGATAGTGAATTGAAAATGGCAATCCTGGGATGGATGTTCCTTCCAAATTAGTTGTTCTAACTTCTGCATCTTATCTAATACATCTGGAAAACTTTGAAGACTTGAACAACCATAGAGTTTTAGCTGTTCTAAGTATGTCAACTTAATAGTAGATGGAAATTTTTTCAAATTTTTGCTTCGCATGGCGCTCAATTATTTAAGATTATCCAAGGATCCAACTGAGTCATCAATTTCAATTAAACTTGTACAATCATCAAGCCGTAATTCTTTTAAATTCAAAGCTCCTGACAAGTTTGGTATTTGACTTAGGAATTTGCAGTTGCTAAAATTTATGTGAGTTAAACTCTCAAGTTTCTGCAAAATAAAATTGAAAAAAATCAAACAAATGAATCAAAGAAGTCTGTAGTTCTAAGAGTAGTTATAAATATACCTTAATAAATGGTTGGAGCACTGCACAACAACTATTGGACATGTCAAGATGGACAAGTTTAGATGGATGAAAATTAGAAGGCAAGAATTCAAAAGGGTACCCCTTCCATTCCAACAAACGTAAACTATTTGGGAGATATTGAGGGGCTCTAGAAAAACTTGCACTTTTTATTGTGAGAAATTTGAGGTTCTTCATTCCCATGAATTCCTCTCCGCTCCATTGAATTTCTTTACCTTCAGGCAATTCAAGAATTATGACTTCAATTTCATCACTTCCCTTTCAATTGAGAAGCACACAATAAATACTGGATTTTAGAAACACACACACACACACAAAAGGTCATATAAAGGTAAGCATTGAATAAAAAGTGATAGATGTTGTGCTCTTACTGTGTCATTTTGCAAGACATGAAGAATGTCCTCATAAGACCATAACCTACTTTGTTTACTAGGTTCTCTTCGTGACTGTTGTCGAACAATTTCCTTGCCCATATTTTCTATCAAGTTGTGCATTATTATACAATCTTTTTTAATCTTTATTAGAGATTTATCACCCAACACTTCAATAGCATAAGTTGGTTGGACTCCACGTGCAATCACCAACATATTTTTGACATCTCCTAATTTCTCTCCATTGAAGAAACAAGCCAAGTCAAGAAAAATTTCCTTATGTTCTTCTTCCAAAGCATCATAGCTTAATTTAAGGACTTCAAAGACATCTTTATTAGGTATTCTTTCATACTCATCTAATGCAGAACTCCATTTATCAACATCTTTATCACATACATTAGAGCCAATTACTTCCAAGGCTAATGGAAGGCCGCATGAATATTTAATGGCACAATTCAAAACATCTATGTAATTTGAATCCACAATGCCCTTTTTAAAAGCATTCCATTTAATCAACTGAAGAGATTCCTTATAACCTAATTTCTTGACAGTATAAATTCTTGTAACCCCATGACTTTTTAAGAGCTGTTTATTCCTTGTCGTAATGATGATTCTACTTCCTGAGCCAAACCAGTCACATCTTCCAGCTAGTGCTTTTAACTGCTCCAATTTGTTGACATCATCAAGGAGTAAAAGAATCTTCTTTCTTTGAAGCCTGTGTTCTATTATTGAAATTCCTTCATGAAAATCATCATCCAATGAGATTTCCTTCTCCTCGACTAATTTATGAAGTAATGTCTCTTGAAGACATGACAAGCCACGCTTGTTAGAGATTTCTCTAACTTTAGAAAGAAAACATAAACTATCAAACTGATCAGCAATTGAGTTATACACAGCTCTTGCAATTGTTGATTTACCAATCCCACCAATTCCACAAATTCTGATCATGATGACTTCTTCCTTGGACCAAAGATCTAAAAGTGAGATTACTTCTTGTACCCGAGGCTCAAGGCCAACTTGATAATTGGTAACATACAAATGAGTGTGTTTATTAATCTTGGTAGAGACTACACAAGTAATTTTTCTAATATACTCTTGTTCATTTGCAACCCCGCCATTAAAAGGTTCCTTTACTTAGACCAAAAAATATTGATATGCATGTTATAAAAAGAATGAAATGGAATCAGAAAGAGGATAAAATAAAAAGTAAAGTACAATGAACTTGATCCGTTCCATTTTGCCAAAATTATAGACATCTTCCTTTTGTTTTTGAAATTGGCACTTTTATTTTATTTTTAATATCATTATGAATATTCTGTTACAGATGTCAATTGCTCTTGTAATCTAATTGTCTACTCTCTTGTCTCTCTCCTTAATTTAAAGAACTTTAAATAAATAAGCTAAGCATTTCTAGCTTGAGATGTCCCTATTTTGTAAAATGTCGTAATTTTGAAGAGCCGCATCGAATTTTAATTATTTTAAATAAAATAATTTAATTTATATATTTTAAATTTCTGATAGTTCTCCTAATTTTCAAATTCTACTTTCTATCCATTTTAATCGTAACTACGTGTTAGTTGAACTTAACATTTTAAACATATAAAAATCTTAGGAGAAAGTTCTTGCTTCATAACTTTTCCACCCAGAAAATCTCTCCACTATATCTCAATATATCAATTATCTCTCCAGTTCAAATATTATCATAACTTCCCAGCTTATTCATAATTTTTAAAAATTTTAAAAAAGTTCAAGCATCATAATTTCCTCACCCTAAAAAATCTCTCCATGAGCTCAATATCAACTATCTGTCCAATTTAAATATTTTCTTCTTCTATGATCGGTTCAGAAAAAATTAAGATAAACAAATTTTATCTACATTAATCAAGAATTTACGTACAAGGATCATCGATGGTCTAATAAACACAGAATTTGCAAATAAGATTCAAAGACATAAACCTTTATATGTTTAAAAGAAAAAATTTAGTATTATTTTTCTGGACACTATAATCACAAGCAGTAGTATTCCTAACTTGACACATACAAACTTTTAGGAATTTAGCATGTCCATGTTAATTACCATTGATTGCAAAAAATGTTTTTTTTTTTTGAAAAAAAAATGATAGCAATATCTGTAAAACTGTTAGAGACCACTTTCGTCAATCTCTCTTCCACTGTCCCTCTTATTATCATAACTTCCTATCTTTTTAATTATTCTCAATTTTAAATTTCAATTATAAAATCTTAGAAAACTTCAATCATCGTAACTTCTTCAAAAATATAGAAAAGTAGAATCATGAGGTAAACACTAACTAAAATATACCCATGTTGGAGATGCCAGCCAGTCAAGTTAGCTGCTTGAGTCAAAGCGCACCTCCATTTCTTCAGCTTGTCATCATCGTCTTCAAATCTTTTCTGCAGATGAGCCAAAGCTTCTCCATAACTCCCTCTCTGATGCCGCACGTCAGCTGGATCCACATGATAAAACACCGGATACAGTAACTGACCTTCTTCTTTGAAGCAATCAACAATCTCTGCAGGTTCATCCAGACAGAATGTTGAGGATGCGTAGTTTTTGGAGAAAACTATGATGGCTATCCTCGATTCTTTGATGGCTTTGAACAGAGATTCTCGGATTTCTTCACCTGCATGGAGGGCTTTATCATCAAAGAAGTTGCGAATTCCTCTCTGACGCAGAGACTCGTAGAGATGGCCAACGAAAGTGAGGCGAGTATCTTCACCGCGAAAACTAAGAAATACGTCATAAGTCCATTTGCAAGTGACAGAAGAGGATCCTGGAACTAGTGCCATGACACAGTAATGGCCTTCGCAGCTGATCTTGCCAATATCAGAGCTTCGAAATGGCAGATGATTAGAGCTAAGCAACAAGATCTGTGAAGATTGCAAGATCGACTTGTAGGTTTAAATTCATGCTCTGTAAATTTTTTTCCCCCAATATTTCTGCTTAAAAAAAGAAAAGTGGAGGCTGCCCCACCTAGGAGGAATTTTCACGCGCATTTGGAAGACTTGCTGTCATTGACGAAAAAGCAAGACTTTCATTTTTTGTCAGTTTTTCAGGAAATTAATTAATTGTAATTTCAAAAGGAAAAATTTAAATGAGTTAGGGCTCAAACAAAGGTTACTACATATCTAATAGACAAAACTACACTGCTTTAATTTAAATAAAATAAATTACAAGATTTACTTTAAAATTGGGAAAAATTAAAGGATTTGTGAACTAATTTTCTCTTTTAAATTTAAAATCTTATATTTAAATTTATATATTTTATCAATATCAATTGGGTCTAGTGAAAGCAGTTAGTTCCACACAATGTGATAAATTACGATTCAATTTCTAATTGAGAGAGGTATCCATATTTAATTCTCGACTGTAAAGAATAAAAAAAATTATGTATTTAAAATTTTTTTATTTGAAAGTGTAAAAAATATTAAAGCTAGAAAAAATATGAGCTAAAATTTGAAAGCAAAATAAAAGATTTGAAATGATAAACTTATTTTTATTCTTCAATTAATGAGAGATAAGAGTAATAGAAGTGTAGCGTCCCCGCCGGTAGGCCCATTGCTTCTTAATCATGTCAGGTCACTGTTAGTGCTAACAAGCGTCCCCACGCGCCATTGACGATAATGCCGTGTCTGGAAAACATCATTGGTTTATTTCAAGGAAATTACACACAAGGAGTTAAAGGTCAAACACATGCTAATTCTTGCCCTGTTAAACTTTTTTTATATCAGATTTAACAAAAGAGACATTGTGCATCAAGTAGTTCACAAGTCATGTATTCAAGGAAAATATAAGATTGCATAGATATCAGAATAAATTTTGCTTAGTTATATTAATTAGCACATCAGAAATCAGAGTCATAGATGGTTGAGTGTTGTTTAAAACTAGCAAATTTTGAACTTTGAGCATTAACATACTGTATAATTTTGTTGGCAATATATATATATATATATATATATACTGTATAATTTTCAAAACAAATTATTATAGATGCTGTCAATTCTTTTTTTTTTTGTCTTCTAATTTCAAAACACAAGTACTCTCAAATTAATCTAATATATAAATTATGTTAATAATTTAAATTAACATGCTTATCTAGCTAAATGAAAAAAATTATAATCCTCAAATCAATTTAAGTATTATTAATTTAGTTCCTTACACATACACATATATATGATCTGTAGTCATTGGCATTATGTCTCGTAGAGAACCGTGTTGACTCCAACAACTCCTGGGTTCATCTATCCATGATCTGCATTTGGTGCTTGTGATGAGCAATGAGTGCTCATCACTTCTGGGCTCATCTTGACCTTGCATTTCACTTTGAAATGAAAATGTCTGTTAAGTTCATTTAAATTAATTTTTACATATTTGTATCATTGTATTTATAAAAATAAAAATTATAATATTATAATTTAAATATATTTTAAAATTAATTTAAATGAATGGATAAATCATTTCAAAGTGAAATGAAAAGTTAAGATGAACCTATAAGTGATGAATGAGCACCAAATACAGATCCGTTTATCCTTAAATCTTAATCACATTAATTAGGTAAGATGTAACAAAAGAGTCCCCACTATTGATGATAATGCCTTGTTTGAAATGTGTCCTTTTTTTTTTTTAAGGAAATTACACCTTAGGATTTAAAGTCCAAAAATAATTATTGCATTGCAAAACTCATTGTATATCTGGTTGAAAAGGAAAACATGGGGCATCATCATGTCTCATATGTTATATATTCAAGGAAAATAGTTCTTCTGAGTTTAAGTGTAACGTCCATCAGTCAACTTAGAGGTTTATCATTCATCATCATCCTTGTAAAGCCTGATAGCCAACTTGTAACTTCATCCATAAATGTAACCTCTGCCAGTCAGTCAGTCAGTCAGTCATGCGTAGTTGGAAACAGACTGCCATGAAGTATGGACTTATTTCCCTTTGGTTTGAAAGAAATGAAGAGAGACATTTAAGGTCCTCTCCCTGGAATTTATTGTAATAAAAACCCATAAGTTTTGTACCTTGTGAAAACACACATATTATTATTAAAAGTTGAAACTTAATTTATATTGTTAGAATTTCCTTATAAATTTAATAAGAGAAGATTCAACTTTTAATAACAACGTATAAATATTTTTATCAGTCAATATCCAATGCAAACTTGTGGATGTCATTCTCACAAAAATTAATTGTAAATCCAACTTGTTTAACCAAAAAAAAAAATCAACTTGTTTCAAGTATTTCTAATCTCATCAGAGTGCAGATCATTTTATCAATATATCATTGATTGACAGGGTATATAACGAACCATAGTCAAGCATCTCAAAGAGTGGCAGAGCTAGCTAGAGGACATTTTTTCATACCCAAGTAGGGATCGAACCCCTAACACTTGGTTAAGGGAGGATGAGCCCTTGCCACTCAACTACATGCCCCTGGTTAGAGTTTAATAAAATTAGTATGTTTATTTCACTCATTCTCTTGCATAATATGACAGGCACATTTCTGCATATAGTTGTGTTTGTCTTAAAAAAAATATAGACTCATTCTTAATATACAACTCCTTATGGATAGTTGCATAGTGTAGTTGAATTAATTAAGCTTCTAATATAGACTCTCTTAAATAAATAATTGGTTATTGATCATTGGAAACTGATCGAAGCAATTTTTGGAAACAATATAAATGTATGGAAAATATTACCTAAGGACCCTTGTAGCTTTTTAATAGTAAAAAAAGGTCCTATAATTATGAAATATCATCGCACCTCTTGAGATATAATTGACAAAAAAAAAAAAAAGATTGCGGGAAGAAAGACATTATCTATATATTAATAATCACTTGTCAATATCCGTGAATGCGTTGTTGTTACATGCGTATTATGCTTTCAATAATTTGGAATCAAGATAACTTTACTTTCTTTTGATTATTTTATCAATTTATTTCTTATTTTTTTTTAAAAAAAAGGTGCAGGTTGCCCACCAAGGACGAATTTTCACGCACGCTTGGAAGACTTGCTGTCATTGACTAAAAAGCAAGACTTTCATTTTGAAAAAATGAGTAAGAACATTAATGATAATTATAAATATTAAATTATTGAAATTTTAATAAAAAACTATAATCCTTACATCCAATTAAAAAAATGTGAATACTTAGTTGAAAAATTTATTAACTATATTAAGATTATTTGTAATATCAACTGAGAATTTATAAAAATTAATTAAAAATTTTAATTTTTACTGTAAATATATAGATAAACCACTTGAAAAATTAAGTAAATATACTTAGAATTATTTATAACATTAGTTTGAAATTTACAAGAGTTAACAGTGAATTGCAAGCTAATTGCTTATGATTTTTTTCTTTTAATATATAGCTAAATTACTTAAAAAATTACTAAATATACTTGAGATTATTTGTAACTTTAGTTGAGAATTTATGAAAATTAGTTGTGAATTGCAAGCGAATTACTTATGATTTTTTCAATCGTTTCAAAAGTCAACAAAAGATAGTTGAAAATCATTGTAACGTTAATTAAAAATTTACTAAAGTATGTCATGAATCTCAAGCTAATCAATAAAAGACAATTATTGCAAGTAAGATCATGGTCTATTATTAGAATTTCAAAAATTTAATGTATGTAATTGTCATTAACGATCTTACAAGATCTTTAATTGTTATTTTTCCTTTCATTTTTTCTCAATTTTTCAGGAAAATAATTAATAGTGATGAATTCTTTTCTTTTTTCAAAAGAAAAAATTTAAATGAGTTGGGTTTTAGTGGTGGGGGCTCACCAAAGTTAAGATATGTTTAGGGGCACAAACAACACTCATTACTTATCTAATGGATTAAATTATAATTCCTTGATTAAAAAAATAAATTATGAGGACTTAATTTAAAATTGAGAAAAATTGAAAGAACTAGTGAATTAATCTTCTATTTTAAATTTAAAATCTCACATTTAAAATTTATGTATTTAATAATAGGAGTTGGATCTAGTACAAAGGGCTAGTCCCTCACAACATGATAACATATTTAATCCATGAATGTGCCTCGAAGATGATCACCTTTAATAGAAGGATATCTATAAATAATAATAAAAATTCATGTATTTAAGATCCTTTTATTTGATTAAAGCCATTGATGAGCTCAATTCATTTAAGCTCAAAATAATATAGGGTCAGGCCACTTCTTTGGAGTGTACAATGATAATTCGGACTTAAAAAACTGAAAACCCTAGCTTACCTCCCTTACATTCATTTGATTTATGCCATTCATGCTCTTTTGCATGGTTTTTGAGTTGAATGGTAACTTATTATTATTGGTTTACTTTGAATATTTTTGCAAATTTTAAATATTTTGAAATTATTTTTTTTTTGGTTTATTATTTGTTGCAAATAATGATGATGATGAAGGAATATATGAAAAGCTTAACATCTTCGCCACTGATGAGGCTCCATAAGGAGAAAGATCAAATTATATTGATATTGATGACAATGATCATAAAGATTTAGCTAATAACACTAGCAAAGTTTAATTATTATCAGTGTTGATTTTGTAAAATTGCTACTTTTGATTAGACTTAAATTTGTTATTATGTGTATTATCTTAAATTCATCTTTATAGACTTAATGTCATGTATAATAACTTTTTTAGAATTTTAAATATATTTTTTAGATTTTTAAATTGAAAAAAAAAAAAATATATATATATAGGGTCGAGGCTTTAAGAGCTGGCCCTTTAGCCTAGAGGGCTAGGGTGGGGCTTGTCACGCCCTGAAAATAGAGGGTGACCGGCATAGGTGCGAACTACATCCCGCACTCCCGTAAACCTTAAAATGAAAATTTCTTCTGTTTAAAAAAAAATTAAATTATATAGAAATTTTAATACTTTTAATATTATTTGTCATAACAAGACTTCAACGTTTTTTTTTAGAAATTTCGACAGAACTTTCCTTGTAACTACGATCTCCCAAAAGTTCTACAACAAAAATTTTTAGTAAACAATATCATTCAGGAGCTTAGCTCCTTCCAGCCATCAATAGTATATAGATCAAAATAAAACTCTAACAATAATCTATGTGGAGCAACTGATCTTTCTCCTAGATTTAAAATGTATGAGTACTAAAATATTTATATATAAAAAGGTAATAATGCCAAGCAAAATTTTCCCACCCAATATAACTGTATTGCCCTTTCTAAGGTCGGTGGTAGGATCAGCGTCAACTAACGAATCTAAAACTAAAATAAATTTTTTCAGTAAATATCATCCCAACAATAAATAATTGATCATGAATAAACAGAAAACTTTAAAATAATTATGTAACCAAAGAGGCAACTCCTTCCATAAAAATTCCATAAGCTTTAGAATGAAATGGCTCTATAAAAGTTAAATAAAATCGTAAATCATTGAACTATCATAAAACTTGTTATTATCACTTGATTTCAAGAAAGCATGTAAATGAAATAAATACTTATAAATAAGTTGCTAAGTAAGAACCAATGGAATATAAAATCACTAAATAAACAGATTATAATTATAGAGACTTATCAGAACAATTAACAACCATGAACACATAGTCCACGAGAGTAAATAACCAGACGTGACCGAAGCCACGAAGACAAATGTGGACACACCAGTCCGCGAGGATAAGTAACCAAATGCAGCCGAAGCTACGAAACAAACGTGGACACATAGTCCACGAGAGTACTGTTAACCAAACGTGGCTCAAAGCCACGAAATCAAACGTGAGTACAACACTCACGAATAACCATCCCTTCGTTCCACGTGCGTTGGCCATCGCACGAGGCTAGCACCTCCTATAAACACCCTGCTAGCTAGGTGTACCATGGTGCGCCAACGGCTAACAGAACTGCCGTTAGCAACCAGTGTTCTATATAAGGTCCCTTTCAAATTCATTTTCAAACATGCGAGAAAATCATCACTTTCAAAATAAATTTTCATTTTCAATATCAAACTCGCATGAATCATTTTTCTATAGCAATTCAATAATTTCTAAAATGAAATCCCATAAGTAAAATCTAAACTTGTATTTATTGAACAATTAACATTTCAAAAGTGATAAAGGCAATTTCATAAAATAAAGAAGTTTAACAAACAAATTATTCGATATTCACATTGTTGTTATAAAATGATTTACATAAAATTGTAATATTTTAGTAACAGAAAATTTTATTAGATAATCAGTTGGGACTGTATCCACTTACCTGAAATTTCCAGAATTCAAGAATTCATCTTTTAATGCCAGCTAAATTCTCCTCCTTTAAATATCCTATGAATTAAATTAAAATTTTTTTAAATAAACTTCCCATAATGTCAATTATTTCCTCCCAATATTACTACCATCGAAATTTAACTAAAGTAAATTTGGAATTTTAGGAGCAAAACCTTACACATAAAGTCCCTCAGAACCATAACTCAATACTTCGTCATAATACCATCTATTTCCCAAGAATTCAAATAGTTTGATACTAATTCCATACTCAAGTTTCCTTTGGACTTCAATTAAGCTCATAGAGCGATAGCATTCAATCTGGACATATCACTCACAGGAATAAATAAAATTTAAAAATTGTATAGAAATCAAATAAAATTTCTTCTAACAAGCATTGTGTCAAACACCTTGCATACACTAATTTTTTTTTTTTAAGGTCAACCACTTCTTGCTCCTAGATTCTATTTCCCAAAACTCTAATATATAAATAAATAAATCAATCAACTTCCTAAGTCCAATTTCTTCATTGAATAAATCAATCTTAATTTAAGAAAATTAAAGAATCATCTTTCACGTTTCACATGGCAACATAGAAGCATAATTTCAGCTTCAATTTAACTTCTATCATTCTCACATAATCACGTAGCAGCCACCAAAAGGGAAAAATTGCAACTTCAATCATCTATTCAGTCATTCACACACATAAACTATGAGAAATAAGTGGCTCAAGACTTCTTTACCTCCATTAACATTGGCATACACAGGGAGAAAAGAAGGCAATAGTTGCAGGGGAAAATGACAGTCAATAAAATGAAACTCCCATAGCCACAAATCAACTCCCACAGCACAAATTATTTAGAGAATAGTAGAAAAGGTCAAGGCTTCCACCTTAATTGACTCATGGCGAATGAACCGAGAAAGAAGAAAACAATGGCATGCCTGAACAGTGAAGAAAAAGGGGAACGATCATCATGAACGAAGAGCAGATAAGCATACTAGTATTGACAGAACAAGCAAGAGGACGGAAGAGATTTTATATTGCCCGTACAGCTACACCGACAGTGAAGAAGGATCCTCACCGATCTAGAATAGAGGAAGGAAAAACAAAAGCCACAAGCTAATTGATCAGAGGCGGACGGAGCAGCAGCACCCATGTCACCGGCGATGACAGCAAAAGGAGGAAGAAAGCAGAGGAGAACAAAGATGGGAAGATCCAAGCTCTCTCTTTCTCAGCTGATCCATCTTCGAACATGGTTCCTCATGAATTTGTCATTCAATGACTGACCATGAGCACGAACGTGCCGGCAACAGTCACAGGCGAAAAAGACAGAGACGAAGGTGCAGAAGAAGAATGGTGGCTTAATCGGGTCAGAGCATTCCTTTCTCTCTCTTTGTCTCTCTCGCGAGTTTTCTGGAGGAAAAAGTAATGAGGAGGACGAAGATTTTTATCAGATGATGAGGAGGGCAATTTCATAATTTTAAGGAAAAAACAAAATAAAAAAAAATATCTTTTTAGTCTCAACCAGATTCAAACTTGAGACTTGATAGAACAATACTTATTCAAATGCCACTACACCAGCTCTTTTTTCTTGCTTTATTTATCTAAAAATTAATATAACTACAATTAAAACACCAACTTATATATTTATTCCTATTTTCTTTCTTTCTTCTTTTCTTTTTTTTTTAATTCTTGAGTTATTACAGGGCTGGCCAAAATGAAATTTTAATGTGTAATTGAATTTAACAAGGCCAGTTTGTTTAGGCCTTGGCCTTTCAAAGGCTAGACATAATTAACAATTCTATATTTGATGGTGTAAAAAAATATTAAAAATAGAAAAAAGATGACCTAAAATTTGAAATAAAAGAAAAAATAGGAGATCTGGAACCATGAAATTATCTTCATTCCTCAATAGGTCATAAATGAGATGAGAGATGAATAATAGAGACAACATGAATAGAGATTTGGAACGATGAAATTATCTTCATTCCTCAATTTACACCTTAAATTTTACCTAAATTTAATTTAATATTACATTTAACCAAAATCACTTAAAATTAAAAAAAATGAATATCATAAAAATTAAAAAATATACATGCAACATAAAAAAAATAACTACATGGAACATAAATAACACAAAAAATAACTACATGGAAAATACTAAAATAAATAACTATAAAAAATTTAAATTTAATCATAAAAATTTTACTAACCTAGACTCACAAGCTTTTTTCACATACATTTTGAGTAAGATATGTCAATAATTTGTAATTATTTAACACCAAAAAAAATTAAAAAACACATCATAAATAAAAATTTAACCAAAAAAAATCAAAAAAAATTTAAGGAAGAAGACATACTTAGGCGGAAGGTTTAGATGGGCAAATGAAAAATTTCATTTGCCTGCCATTTATAAGTTGATTAGGAGGCGTTTTCCACAACAAAAATACCTCTACAAGTGGCATTTTTTCTAGTAAAACATGGAGGTGTTTATGTCCTAGAAACGCCTCCTTATGGAGTATTTTATAGGAAACATCCCACCTATCGCAAGGAGGCATTTCTGTACAAATGCCCCCTTCGGGGACATCTCTTATAAACGCCCTCTTAGGGGTGTTTGTATGAAAATGGCTCTAGAGAAGGCGATTTTTCCAAGAAACGTCCCCTATGGTGGCATTTAGAAAAAAATCAAATTAAAAACACCTTAGAGTGCGTTTTTGTGGCGTTTCAATAAAACGCCTCAAATGAAATACCTCTAAAGCACAATTTTTTTATAGTGTGAGGAGAAAAATTGAAGGAAAGGAGAGGGTTGGAAATTGGAATAGAATATATAATGTAGGCCCCTTGATTCTTAATCATGTCAAGTCATTATTAATGCTAATGGGAGTCCCCCCACACAATTGAAGATAATGCCGTGTTGAAACACATCCTTGGTTTGGCCAAAAAAAAAAATTGAGACATCCTTGGTTTTTTTCAACGAAATTACACACAAGGAGTTAAACACATGCTAATTCTTGCCCTGTTAAGCTTTTCTTGATATCAGATTAAAGAAAAGAGACATTGTGCATCACGTAGTTCACAAGTCATGTATTCAAGGAAATTATAATATTTGATGAGACATCAGAACAAATTTTGCTTAGTTGTATTAGCACATTAAAAACCAAAATCATCGATGGTTGACTGGTTTCTTAAAACTAGCAAATTTTGCTCAGGTTTAGCAACCTCTGCACTAATAACTTTGAGCATTAACATATGTTTAATAGAGCTCTTTTTAGTATGTATTATATACTGTATGATAGACACTGTTAGTTCCTTTTTTAGTTTTTAGTATGTATTATATACTGTATGATAGACACTGTTAGTTCCTTTTTTAGTCCTCTAAATTTCAAAATACAATTGTACTCTCAAATTAATCTAATGTATAAAATATTTTAATAATTTAAATCAACATACATATGTAGCTAAATGAAAATCTGAAGTCAATTTAATTTTTTTTAATTTATCCCCTTACATATACACATATTCTGTAGTCGTCATTGGCAATATGTTTCGTAGAGAACTGTGTTGGCTCCAAATTCAGGGGTTCATTTATCTGTGATCCCCATTTGGTGATTTTGATGAGCACCCATTGCTCATCACTCCTCCTAACTTTTCATTTCACTTTGAAATGATCTCTTCTATTTATTTAAATTAATTTTTAGGTATTTTTATCATTGTATTTATTAAAATAAAAATAGTAGTAGAAATATCTAAAAATTAATTTAAAATGAGAAAAATCGTTTCAAAGTCAAATGAAAAGCCAAGATGAGTCTACAAGCAATAAGCACCAATGCAGACCCCATGTATTCTTAAATCTTAATCATGTTAATTAGGTAAGTTTCCACTAAATAAAGATAATGCCTTGCTAGAAACGCATCCTTGTTTTTTCAAGGAAATTACACCTAAGGATTTAAAAACCAAAAATAATTATTGTATTGCAAAACTCATGGTATATTTTTTTTGGCTGGAAAACTCATTGTATATTAGGCTGAAGAAAGATGACATTGGGCATCATCATGAATCTCATATGTCATATATTTAAGGAAAACAGTTCTTCTGATATTAAATGTATCGTCCGTCAATCAACTTGGAGGTTTATCATTCATCATCATCCATTAATGTAACCTCCGTCAGTCAGTCATGGGCAGTTGGAAGCTGGCTGCTATGAACCTTCGTCTTATTTCCCTTTGATTTGAAATAAATTAGGAGGGAATGACATATAAGGTCCTCTTGATTAAATTTTTTGCAATAAGGACCTATAAATTTTTTTATCTTATAAACACATGTATATGTTATTACTAAAAGCTAAAACTTGTATTTTTTTTATTAGGTTCTACTTAAATAACAAGTGAAGATTTAGCTTTTAACAATAACATATATGTATTTTTACAAATCAATATTCGATGCAAAACTTACACATGTCATTCTCCCATAAATTAATTTGTAAATTCAACTTGTTTAACCAAAAAAAAAAATCAACTTATTTCAAATATTTCTAATCTTATCAGAGTCCAAATCATTTTATTAATATATCGTTGATTGACAGGGAATACAATGAACCATTCCCATGAGAAGTAGTCATGTACTTATACCCAGTCAGAGTTTATTAAAATTATGTTTGTTTCAAACTCATTCTCTCATATAATATGACAAGCTCATTTCTGCATGTAGTTGTGTGTCTTAAAAAATATAACCTCATTCTTAATATACAACTCCTTCTGGATAGTTGTTTAATGTAGTTGAAGTTAATTAAGTTTCTAATATAAACTCTCTAAAATAAATAATTGATCATCGATGATTGAAAACTTAAGCAACTTTTTGAAAGCAATATAAATTTAGGAAAATATTACCTAAGGACCCCTGTAGCTTTTTAGTAGCAAAAAAGGATCCTATACATAATTATGAAGTATCATATCACCTCTTGAGATATGATTGGAAAAAGTTTGCGGGGCAAAAGACATTATTACCTCTGTTACTTTCTTATTGGTTGTAATTGACATTATCTATATATCATTGTCAATACATGTGAATGCTTTGTTGTTACATGCATACTGTACTTTCAATAATTTGGAATCAATATAACTTTACTTTCTCTTGATTATTTTGTCAATTTATTTTTTATTATTATAGGATCAAATTATATATTTGATGGAGTTTTATTTAAATGTGGTGTTTTACGGTGATGATAATTCCAAATTCATTAAAATGAACCACTAAGTAAGAAACAAATGCAACTCTTATCATAAATAAAATTAAGCCATGTTATTAATGCTTTAAATTATAGTATAGTTTTTTATAACCATAATGAAGACGAGAGACCATGCGCATCACATAGCTATTATTAAGTAACTCACAATTCAAGAAACATTAAAGGTATTAGTTTATGATAACAAATTTCACCAGGTGTATCAGCATATGATCAATAAGATTCATGTAGTAGGATTGTTTAACAATTTTCTTAGTACATCCTAATTTCAAGTGTGTGCATGTTGCAAGACACAAAAGTTGTGTAGCAGATTTCTCTATTCCAAAAGTACAAAAAGGAACAAAAAATGAGAATAGGAAAATTTTCTATTTGAAAGGATTTTGAATCCTTCTACAACTTGTGTGGTTCTATTTTCAATATGAGCAAAACCAATACACACACACACACGCAAATGTATCATAATCTCCAATACACCTTGAATAGGTCTCTCTGCAAATACTTCTAGAAGATCCCATAGAAAATGTAGCAGCACATACAGCAATTAACAAGCTCTTCTAGTTCAGAGATTTTCCACGTTTGCCACACTCTGTTGTTGATTACGAACATATGATCTCCATTGCTTTTGTTCATCAACACTTCTCACTGCTAGAAAATTAGCAGATGATGAACAGATCATTTCAGTAAAACGATATTCTGGTTTGATGAATACAAGTGTCGAGACCAAGTTGATTGACTTTTACCAATCCGCTAATTCATATTGAATCACCAGTCAAATCATCAAATCCTATCTTATTTTTAACACATTATAAGTTGTATTTTTTATCATTTCTTATTAATGTAGCACTTCACACTTTTTCAAATAAATGCGAATAAATGGCGGATGAAGAAGGTAGGCAAAAATAACAATTAATATGTTTCTGAAACATACTTCCACTTGCCGCCATTCCAACAGAAAAAGTGCATGAAGACACAGAGGAAGTTTTTCTGTAGCGATGGATCATAATAATTTCATTTTCAAGCATGACTGAAAATTTTCAATTGAGGCAGAAAAGTTCTAATTCTCAAAATCTTAAACCAAATCATATCGCAGCATCTCCTACCATATATTTATACAAGTAGTCACATGACTTGTATTGTACTTTCAAACTTTTTTGTTTTCATTTCCAACAAATGAAAAGAAATACATGCGCGCGCGCACTTTTACAATCAAACATTAGGCTCTGTATTTAAATATTCTTGTCATAGTGCAAGGAAAAATTAAGAAAAAAGCACTATGGTGTTCTATTTATGATAAATGTAACTAAAAAGCACTATGATTCTACTTACACTGATGTGAAGAAATTGGTCTGTAAGCTCTTTCTAAACCAGATTTCCATCTGTGCCAGCTCAGTCCTGCTTGGAGTGCCCTCTTGTCCAATTTCTAAACAACAACAAACAGCCTCATCCTACTGTCCAATGTCTTCACATCAGTGCAAGTAGAATCAACAAGAAAGGATGGACCACTAAATTTGTTGACAGTTGCAGTGTGGAAACATGATTCTTCCATGACTATGAACATGATCTCTTCTCTTGTATTGTTCATTAGAGGAACGGATTATTCATCACAACACTGTAGAAATGAAAGGTAAGGATAGTAAATCCAGTCTTATTAAATTTCATAATGGGGCTTCTTGTTTGAGGAATAGAAACCGTATCAAGAATTAGCTGAAGAATTGCATGCTCACCCTTCACCAACTAAAGTTAGCTATTTGGGATTTGCACAAAACCTTTTTTTTCCCCTTCGTTTTTTGTTGTTGTTTTAATAGCTTTGACAGCATCTCTAGCTTTCCTGCAAATTCAGAAAAATATGAAATGGTTCAAACATTGGCACTACTTCACTTTTTTTGACAAATCAACAAGCTCATCTATACTCCCAAAGATATCAAGATAAAAGCCTTCCACCATCAAGAATCAAGCCATGAATGATACTGAGCATTATTAGAATTGAAAATACAGTATGCTAGGCACCAAAATATCTAGTTTTTACCACTTGACTGAGACTATAACATCAAATTTAAGACATAATGAAAATGAATGAATCCAAAAGCCTAGCAATCAATCTTGGCTTCACTAGATTTCTTGGAGAATAATGAACAGTAATTAAACTCTTAAGTCTTAATAAGAAAGAGTCAAATCGAACAATGGAATCAATTAGTTTCATGAAGCACTATCTTGAATAACTTCATAAGTATATTATCCTTTCCTTTGAAATGTTCCGGGACAATATTAAAAGGGGAATGCTATATAAAATGCCAGATTGCAATCTCATAAAGTACCTACAACCAGCAAGGATTCCAATTAATATGTCCAGAACCATATTCTCAACCATCAAATGCTGTAGAAGATGAAGACCAGAACTAGGAATAGCAGCACATGGGAAGATGAGCTTGGAGATTGTGGAAGCTTCAAGCATGTGGTTCTGTGGACAAGATTTCTTGAGAGGATGGGATCATCACACACTTGAAATAGAAGCATGAGAAAGAATCATAACTACTCACGCAAACATGTCTTTTTTGAAATTCAAAATATTGCTGAGATGCATGAGCTGTTATGATAACTCAATGAAGGAATGATGAAAAAGCAAAGCCGTTGCCTGATAAAATTCTTGAGCCTGTTTTTAAGGATGAAGACAAGTATAAGGGTTCCAGATTCATGAAACTTTTCATGATGATCATATTGTTAAGATTTTCATATCCAATGTCACACCCTGAAAATATAACGTGACCGGCATAGGATATATACACAAATATATATTCCTTAAGCCTCAATCAAAGAAACTCTAATATGATATTTTAATTTATTTGAAATAGGATTGAAATTCATTTCAACATTTTTATATAAATAAAAGATTTAGACTTCTTGTAAACATTTCGGTAAAACCTCCCCTCTCAATAAATCCTCCCAAAAACAAATCTACAACCATTTTACAAAAGCATTGGCAGATAACAAAATAGAAATAATAACAATGAAGACCCTAACTACAACTTATGTGAAACACCTGACATAAGAATTTACAAAATGTAATATATAAATTTAAATTTACATTAAAAGAAGTTTGATCTACAATTCTTCACTTCAACTAAATATTACAGCCCCTCAATGGTCAGCCAAAGGTACAATATCAACTAACATATCTGAGATTAAAAATAATAATTTTTAGTGAATAACGACCCAATCATAATATTAAAAAAATGAATAATGTACAATAGTTATGGAAATTAAAAAAAGTGATTCAATAAAATAAAATTAGTAAACTAGAAATAAAAATTTCTACACAACTTCAATATCATGAACTTTTAAGTCTTAAATGTCAAAGCAACTTTATCATTTAATCTTAATAAGACAAATATATTAAGTAAATAAATACCATTTAAAATTTAAAAGCCATTAGAGTATGAAATCATCAATTAATTAAAAATTTATATTTCTGAGGATTATCAGAACAATTCACAAAAGTAGACTGTGGGTAAGTAACCAAATGTGGTCAAAGCCACAAAACAAATATGGACACACAATCCACAAGGACAACTAACCAGACGTGGTTGATACCACGAAATAGATGTGGACACAGTCTATAAGAGTAACTAACCAGACGTGATTGATGCCACGAAACAGACGCATGTATGAGACCCATAAATAACAGACATACGAACAAAGCTCACGAAAATCAAACTAGCTAATCATTGACCAAAGTGCACCAAAGTTAACGAAATTGTTGTCAGCAACAAATGTTTTTTATAAAATCTCCTTCAAATCCATTTTTAAGTATGCAAAAAAATCATCACTTTCAAAATAAAATTTCCTCTTCTCAATATCAAACTCGCATGAACCATTTAAAACATCATTTCTTTCAAATATGAAAATTCACAACTAATGTTCCATAAACTTATTCTCCAATTTCCATGATTGTCTTTATTGAATAAAAATTTATAAAAGCATTTTCATCAATCCTATAAGTATATATCATGACAACTTCAAGAGCTAAAGAAATTTAATTAACAACAATAATCAGTGCTAGAGAAACATATATTAATAACTATAAATTGTTGAAAATAATATTTGATAAAAGAAAATTTGCAAAAATATATAAATTGATTGGAACATTATCCACTTACCTATAGTGTGCTCAAGTACTAGGATTCATTTCTTAGGACTTCAATCAACTCTTCCTCCCTCTAAGCACCTCATTCAATATAAAGAAAAATCTAATGGACTTACTCTAATTAAATAAATTAGCTTCCAATATTGGCCACGCTATAATCAATCGGGTTCCAAATCATTATAATTTAATCAACCAAATCTCAATTTCTTCAGACCTTTCAATACTTTGCATGTCCACCTTTTTATTCAACACTTTGATTATACTTTAACTTGTCCTTCCAACTCTTCTATAACACCTACAACTAAATTGTAATCAAGAGTATATACACACCATAAAATGTAATCAATCAAAAATGAAAGAATATTTTATTTTCTCCTTAATTTATATGCTTCACGATTCATTGCAGCAGCCAACTTTAACCACGACAATATACACATACATACACATAATTTTCATAGCTTCTAAGCGTCAATGTTACCACTCCATGTGTGTCCAATTTCATTGCTTTCATCATCAAGTACTTTATCAACACCCCAAAAGCTAACATAAGAACAAATAACTTGATCCTTAAATTATCAATCAAATGCCACTTCCAAAAATCCTCTAATTCTCTCTTCAACCTTCATTATAGAAAATAATTGTTTCCTATAATAATTTAATCAACAACCATTCACTCTCAAAATTCAAATAATTACATATTAATTTCATAATCAGATTTCCTTTTCAACCCTCAAAATAAATTTATAGATCAATAACACCCATACAAAACATGCTTCTCACAATAGCCAATAAAATTTCAGAAAAATACCAAAATTAAGCAAAACTTTTCTAGTGAGCATTTCATCAAATACCTTGTGAGCATTAATCTTTAAACTAATTCTAATATCTTCCATGTGAATTTCACTTCCCAAAAATTTATCAACATCAAATAATCAGATCAAGTTCAACCAAAACTCAAATCCATACCATCATCATTTTGTCCTTTATACTAAAACTTTAGCTTAAATCAATTTCCCTTTTTATATTCAAGCATATACAACAGCACAAAGCAAAAGGAATTTCACAGCCTTCACAGCCACAACCATTACAGCATGCACAAGAGGAGAGTTTGCAATCTTATTTACTTAATCACCCACTCATACTCAACAAAATCACGAAGAGTAAGGGCTTGAAGACTCACATCTCCAACAGCTATGACACGGCAGAGAAGAAGAGTCATGCTCACTTCCCATGCTTGACAATGGAGGTTTACAACAAGCACAGATCAAGGAAGAAAAAGATGAAATTCACCACAGAATAGGGGGGAAGGATGCACAATTTGCACCACAACGCTGTGGTTCTGGGTGGACGTCACAGCAGCAGCAAGCGGAACTCCTGTTCTCGTTAACAGCGTGTTGAATAGCAAAGGACAGAGGTGGCTGGATTAAGGATTCAAAGCTTCTGAGCAATAAATTTCTCTTGCTCTCAGACAGAAGAGAAGCTCCGACAACCACAACAGAGAAACGAACAAAAGAGAAGGAGCGAAGGACAGAAGGGAAGGAGAATATTTTCGGCGAGCTACATTACTGGCGACGAGTCGGACGATGGAGAGAAAAGTTGAGATGGCCAAAATTTCCAGATGAAGGGTTCAAAGTCCTCTCTCCCCGCTGAATCCCGATTGAAATGAAGCAGAGGGAAAAAGTATCATGTGGGGGCAGGGGTATATCGGTAAATTTGAAAGCTTAAATAGGCAGCATCGATATAAAATTTCTGCTGGAGTCTACTGGGATTCAAACTCGACACCTCTCAGCAAGATGTGGTTTCGCCAAGGTACGTAAAACCGGATTGATCATTGAATCGATCATGGTACTAAATCACGGGTTAGTGGTTCAATTAGGGTTGAACAAACCGGTGGCAAATCGATCATGATTAAAATAATACAATTTAAATAAAAAGACATTAATTATAAAAATATTCAATCAAATCCAACCACTCAAAAGTCTAACAGTAATAAAATACAACACTTTAAATATCTATCTTTATAATTACAACCCTTCAATCTCAAAAGTCTAAAGAAGAGATGGAGACAGAGCTAGAAAAGAGACAAAGATTGAGTTGGAGAAGAGACAGAGAGTTAGAGACTAAGCCGGAGAAGACATGGAGATAGTAGAGACGGAGATAGAGCTAGAGAAGAGATGCAGATAGAGCTGGAGCCTGGAGAAGAGACGGAGACTGAGCTAGAGAAAAGACGCTAATTAGGTTAGGGCGAGAGAGGAGAGACACAGATGAATGGCCAAATTGAATGCTATCTAGAAATCTGGATTGGACTTATCGTGCTTTGTCTCTAATTTTTCATTTTTTGACTTCAGTTTCACTTTTTTTTTGTTATCTTATTTCTGAACTTAGCGCTCTGGAAAATCAAAAATGAAAAAAAAATCCTCTAAAATGATGTCATTTTAGGGGCTTATTCTAAAAAATAATAACCCAGTCAACCCATCGGGTTATTCGGGTTATATCGGGTTGAACCCGAGTTGACTGGGTTACATCAGTTCATTCTCTCACCGATTCAGGAGTAAACCCAGACCGGACAAGGGACTGGGTCGTTGGTTTCTGGGTTGACCCGTCAGGTCCAGTTTGGGTTTTAATACCATGAATTTTGAGGCCTACCCCGTGGAGGAGCTGGTCTAGTGGACAGCAAACCCCATGGTATTGAAACCTGGACCGAACCGGCTGGGTCAACTCGAAAACCGGTGACCTGGTCCCTTGTCTGGTCTGGGTTTACTCCTGAACTGGTGAGGGAATGAACCGATATAACCCGGTATAACCCGAATAACCCGGTGGGTTGACTAGGTTAACCAGGTTATTATTTTTTCAGACAAAACCCAAAAACGACGTCGTTTTGGGGGATTTTTTTTCATTTTTGATTTTTCAGAGCACTGAGATCAGAAATAAGATAACAAAAAAAAGTGAAATTGAAGTCAACAAATGAAAAATTAGAGGCAAAGCACGCTAAGCGCAATCCAAATTTTCAGATAGCATTCAGTTTGGCCTTTCGTCTGTGTCTCTCCTCTCTCGCCCTAACCTAATCAGCGTCTCTTCTCTAGCTCAGTCTTCGTCTCTTCTCTAGGCTCCAGCTCTATCTCCATCTCTTATCTAGCTCTATCTCTATCTCTGCTATCTTTATGTCTTCTCCAACTTAGTCTCTAACTCTCTGTCTCTTCTTCAGCTTAATCTCCGTTTCTTCTCCAGCTCTGTCTCTATCTTTTCTTTAGACTTTTGAGATTGAAGGGTTGTAATTATAAGGATAGATATTTAAAGTGTTGTATTTTATTACTGTTAGACTTTTGAGTGGTTGGATTTGATTGAATGTTTTTATTTGGTCATCATCTAGGAAGTCATTTATTGGAAGAAAATTTAAAATGACCAATCATCTATATTAAATTGCTTTTTATATTTGTGAAATTATTCACAAAAATAATTTTACTTATTTATAATATCACCCTGAAATATTTTATTTTAGTTTAAGAGTTTGGTTGAGCAAGTCACCATTAATTAGTAGATCCAATCATATATGAACACAAGGGAATCCTAGAAGCGTAGCTATCAATTTTGGCATGACTACATTTCATGAGGAACTATATATTTGATTGAGTTTTACTCAAGAGTGGCCTTTCACAGTAAAAATTCAGAATTCATCAAGATGAAACAGTGAATAAAAAACAAGAAAGAAAGAAAATAAAAAGCATCAAATAGAAGGATCGAAATTGATGGACCGTTAACATCAACTAGAATGCCAAGTTATTGATGCTTTAAATTAAGGTATAGTTAAATAATCTAACAATTAGAATGAAGAGAAGAGATAGTGTGCAACACATAGCTCTTATTAATCAAGTTATAATTCATGAAAAATTTAACATGAAGGTACAAAGGTATTAGATTTATGAGACATCAAAAAGAATTTCACATGAAGTGATATCAGCATATATATGAGGAATCAGATTCGTATGAGACAGTTGTTTAACAATTTTTTTAGTACATCCTGATTTCAAGAGTGCATCTTTTAAGACACCCAAAAAAACTTAGAATAGGCAAAATCTATTTTCATGCCCCAAAATTTGGAGAGTGATCGGCACAGGATATGAACCGTTTCGCACATCCTTGTAAGCCTTAAATCATAAATTCACTCTATTTTTAAAATTAATTCAGATTTATATTGAAATTATAACACTTTTGACACTAATAATTATAATAAAGTTTCAACATGTTCATAAAAATTTCAACAAAACCCCTCCTGTAAATAAAATCTCTCAAAATTTCTAAGTACATTGATGCAGTCAAAATATCAAATAAATAAGGAGCTTGGCTCCTTCTAGCCGACAGACAGCCTATATATAAAAATAAAAGTCCTAGTTATAGCTTATGTGGAGCACTTAATCGTACTTTTCAAAAATAAAATAAAAATGAGATATATAAAAATTTATAATTACATTAAAAGAAAAATTTCAATCAACCCTCCACCTGTCTATAAGTGTTCGAGGATTGGCAAAAAGATCCATGTCAGCTAAGGTGTCTGTGACCAAAATAATTTTTCAGTGAATAACGTCCCAACAATAAACAATAGAACATAAAGAAAATAAAAAGTTTGAAATAGTTATGTAAGTTAAATAGATAAAATTTTCATAAAAATTTAATAAATTTCATACTAAAATGACTTTATAAATTTCAAATAAAATCTCAAATCATCGAACTATCATAACAAATGATAATATCACTTGATTTCAAGAAAGTACATAAATGAAATAAATATTTATAAACAAATTACTAAATAAAAACTAATAGAATATGAAATCATAAAATGATTTGAATTCATGATTCTAGGGACTTATCAGAATAATTAACAAACGTGGATACACAGTCCACGAGAGTAAATAACCAAATGTGGCTTATGCCATGAAAATAGATGTGGACACACAGTCCACAAGGGTAATACTAACCAAACACAGCCGAAGACACGAAACAAATGTGACTATGATGCTCACGAATAACCATCCCTCCGTTCCATATGCGTTAGCCATCGTACGGGGCTAGCATCTCCTATAAACACCCTGCTAGCTAGGTGTACCATGGCGCGCCAAGGGCTAACGGAACTGCCGTTAGCAACCAGTGTTCTGTATAAAGTCCCTTTTTAAAATCATTTTCAAACATACGAGAAAATCATCACTTTCAAGATACAATTCTCATTCTCAAAATCAAACTTGCATGAATACTTTTAAGCATTAAAACTTGCCAGGATCAAATTTCATATTCAATGCTCATGCTTGCATTTATTGAATAATCAAAAATTTTCAATGATAATGAAAAGGAATTTTATTAATCCTGAAAGGATATCTCATAAAGGTAAAATATTCATATGCTATGATGAATCATTTTTCACCACCATCTTAAAACTTAAAAAAGAAGAAATTTAATTAACAAAGTATCTACTAATCAACATAATTATTATTTAAATAATCAATGTAACAAGATAACTTTTAATAAGAAAAATTAATTGATAAATTAATTTGGACACTATCCACTTACCTGAAATGTTCTCAAAGTACAAGGTTCTCCTCTAACCATATTAATCGATTTTTATCTTTCTTCCCAACTCCCTAAATATAGAGTGTATTAGGGACTTAATATACTTATAACAATGCTAAAAACCTTTTCCCAACATTAACACACGCACACGCACACACACATCGATTATAACTTTAAAACTTTAGAATCCATAATGTACACGAACATTTCTTTGTTGACATAACAAATTTTTCAATTCATTCAAAAGAGCTTTGTAGCATTCAAAGCTATCATCACATTATTTGTCAACAATCATATATTTCTTAAGAATTCAAGTAATTTGATCCTACTTTCATACTCAATTTACCTTCGAAATTTTCAAATTAAATTCATAGAGCAACAACACTCAATTTAGACATATCCCTCACAAGAATCACTATTTTTATTTTTATTTTTATTTTTTTAAAAAATAAAGCTTCTAATGGCCATTATGTCAAACACCTTATATGCATAAATTTTTCAAGCTTAATCTAAATTTCTTCCCATTTGTTCCATCTCCCGAAATTCTCTAATATGGATAAATAAATAATTCAGCTCCCTAAGTTCCATATTCTTCTTTGAATAAATCAGTATTAGCTCAAGAGAATTTAGATTCTCATCTCCTCACATTTCACACGGCAGCAAACTGAGAAAAGAAACCAACCACAAGCTACACTAATTAAACACGCGCGCGCGCACAGCAGTGAAGGCAAATTTCACAACATATTCACACGCACAAAGTTAACTGAAAGAATAGTTGGAAGTTCCAGCCATGAATGTGCAGCACCGACCAAAAATGAAGGGGAAGGAGAAATCAATGAAAAGCAGAGGAAGAAGAAGCTATGCTGCAAGAGCAGTACCTACAGTGATATACGGACCAAGAAAGAGTAAGGAGGAAGTTCCAGACCACCCGCAGCCTCCACAACAGTGATCGACGGCAATACTAACCAGGGAAAACAGAACCAAGATGAGGAAGAAGAACTCACAGAAGGGAGATCCCAACTAGTACAACTCTCCAACGGCGGCAACAAAGAACCATACCGACGACGGTAGCTGGGATTAGCGCCGAAAAATGGAGGGAGAGAAGGTAATTCTTCCTGGCTCTTGAATGTTCGAAATTTCAGAAGGAAGAGAAGAAAGAAATGGGCGGTGGTGCGTGCGTGTGTTCTGAAATTCCTCACCTCCTCTTATTTATTCATTACTTTTTATTACAGAAGGACAAAAATGGAATTTGAGGTTAAAAAAATCACTTTTAATATCTGGAAAGTTTGATAAGAGGACCACCTAAATAAGTGTCTGCCTAATCTAATCTCTATTGAACCAACCCTTTTTCTTATTGAATATGTCCACGAAACAAATACAATACTGTTAAAAAGGTACTATTACATATTTTAGTTTTACTTAAATTTTTTTTTGAGTAATTACAAGAACCTAATAAATGATTTGCTGCCACTATATCACTAGGCTACAATTTTTTTTTTTACATCTACAAAAATTTTGAAATAAATACATAAAAATGTTATGATTAATATTAATATAATTTTTTAATATATATATATTTTAAGGCTATTACATCTATGTTTGAAAGAATTTTGAATTCTTCTACCACTTGTAGAGTTCTATTTTCTAAATGACCAAAACCAATATACATAAAAACATCTCATAATCTCCAATACAACTTGAATAAGTCTCTTTGCCCTAGCTAGTGTTGAAGTGACAGAACTAATTCCAAATACTTATAGAAGATCTCACAGAAGATGTAGAATAGCAATTTTCAAGCTTCTTAAGTTCAAAATTTTTTTGATATGTGCCACTCAATCTTTGATCATGAACATGACGTCCAATGCTATTGTTCATCAACACTTCCCCTAGCCAAAAAATCAGCAAATGAACAAGTCATTTAGAACATCACCATGAAATCAGAACACAAGGATTGTAAATTCTCATTTCAACAAAGCGACATTCTAAAGCTTCTGGCATGATGAATACAAGTTTCAAGAATCGCATGAAGATTTACACGCTCACCATGGCTCGACTGAATAAAGTTGAGCTTAGCGATTTTTGCTACAATGCCTTTTGTAGCTAGCCTTTAATAGCATCTCTGGCTTTCTTGCATCATCACAAATATATATATATATATATATATATATAATGGTTGAAACATTGGCAATGCTTCAAAGACATATTCAACATGCTCATTTATGCTTCAAATTGAATACATCAAGATAAAAACCATCCATAATGGTGGTGACATTATTAGAATTGAAAACTTCACCATTATGTTAGGCATGAAAGTATCCAATTATTGAATTGGGACAATGATAGAAAATAATGCAAACATCATGAAAATGAATGAATCCCAGAAGCACCAGCATAGAATTTTGGCATGACTACATTTCTCTAGGAATTATGACAGTATTAAACTCTTAACAAAAGACAAAGTCATATGGAATAATGTAATTTGATGGGTATATATCAGTTATCTATTAAAGAAACAAAGTAATGGAAGGAGATAAAAGGACTGTGCGGTATCTTTAATTATGTATCTTTGATTATGGGACTACAACAACAACAAGCCTTTATCCCACTAGGTGGGGTCGGCTACATGGATTGCAAGACGCCATTGTGCTCTATCATTTATTAAGCTTTTAGAAATATTATTAATTAAGAGATCACGTTCAACAACTTCCAAGAGTGTTCTCTTAGGCCTTCCTCTACCTCTCTTAATCGGACTCAAAGTTATATGTTCCACTCTTCTCACTGGTGCCTCCCTTGGTCTTCTTTGTACATGCCCAAACCATCTCAACCGATTTTCTACCATTTTTTCCTCAATAGGTGCCACCCTCACTTTTTCGCGTATGTGCTCATTTCGAATTTTATCTTTACGTGTATGTCCGCACATCCATCGTAACATTCTCATCTCTGCTACTCCAACTTTATGCTCTTGCTGTCCCGTTAGAGCCCAGCATTCACTACTATATAACATTGCTGGTCTGATAGCAGTACGATAAAACTTTCCTTTAAGTTTATTAGGCACCTTACGGTCACAAATAACTCCTTTAGCTTTTCTCCAATTAAACCACCCAGCTTGAATTCTATGTGAAATATCTCCACTGATTTCGCCATCATTTTGAATAATGGCTCCCAAATATCTAAACTTTTCCACTTGAGGTATAATTTGATCTCCCAATTTCACTTCCAAATTATTTTCGAATAGTCCTTTACCAAATTTACAATATAAATATTCCGTCTTACTTCTACTCAGACGAAAACCTTTCGACTCCAATGTCCTCCTCCATAACTCAAGTTTGCAATTAACCTCTTCTCTTGTCTCTGCTATAAGAACTATATCATCCGCGAAGAGCATACATTTCGGGATTTCCTCTTGAATATGTTCCGTCAAAACATTTAAAATCAAGTTAAACAAATAAGGACTCAGAGATGATCCCTGATGTAGTCCAATCTTTATAGGAAAATCCTTTGTTTGACCACTAGGCGTTCTTATACTAGTTTTTACCCCCTCATACATATCTTGTATGGCTTTAATATAAGCAATCCGTACTCCCTTTTTTTCCAACGCTTTCCAAAGCACTTCTCTTGGTATACGGTCATAAGCTTTTTCCAAATCAATAAAAACCATGTGTAGATCTTTATCTTTACAACGATACTTTTCCATTAATCCCCTTAGTAGATAAATCGCCTCTGTAGTTGATCTACCTGGCATAAAACCAAATTGATTCTCAGAAATACTTGTCTCCAATCTCAACCTGTGCTCAATTACTTTCTCCCACAATTTCATTGTGTGGCTCATGAGTTTAATCCCTCTATAGTTAGTACAATTCTGAATATCTCCTTTATTTTATAAATAGGAATTAATGTACTTCTCCTCCACTCATCAGGCATTTTCTTGGACCGTAAAATCACATTAAATAACTTAGTTAACCATCTCACCCCTTCTTCACCTAAACATTTCCACGCTTCAATAGATATACAATCAGGTCCGTTGGCTCTACCATTTGCCATTTTCTTAAGAGCTTCCTTTACCTCCTTATCACGTATTTTTCGATAGAATGACAAATTTTGTTCTCCTTCACCAGTTACTAAATCCTCCAAGTTACTAGATGAATCCTCTCCATCATTGAAAAGTTTAGAAAAATAAGTCTCCCATCTATTTTTAATTTCATCATCTGTAACTAAAATTCTTCCCTCTTCATCCTTAATACACCTTACCTGTTCTAGATCTCTTGATTTTCTTTCCCTACTCTTGGCAATCTTATAAATATTTTGCTCTCCTTCCTTCGTCTCAAGGTTCTTATAAAATTCTTCAAAAGCTTTAGAGCGAGCTTCACCCACAGCTCTCTTAGTTTCCTTCTTAGCCATACGGTACCTCTCCCAATTTTCCTCATTGTTACACAAATGTATGGCTTTAAAACAGTTCTTCTTATACTTGATTTTGTCCTGTACACTATTATTCCACCACCAAGACTCCTTATCTCTCGGACCAGAACCTTTCGATTCTCCCAAAACTACTTTTGCAACCTCCCGTATCTTTTTAGCCATATCCTCCCATATAATGTTAGCACTTCCCTGAGAATCCCAAATTCCTTTATCCAAAAGATTTCGCTTGAAAATATCTTGCTTCTCACCTTTTAATTGCCACCACCTAATCCTTGGTGTTACTACTTGTCGACGTTTTTGGATTTTACTCATAATACACACATCAAGGACTAGGACCCTATGTTGTGTCGTTACAGCATCTCCGGGTATCACCTTACAATTTTTACAAAGTTTTCTATCTGTGTTCCTAACCAAAAGAAAATCAATCTGCGACCTTGAGGCTCCACTTTTGTAAGTGATGAGATGCTCATCTCTCTTCTTGAAACAAGTGTTGGCAATCTTAAAATCATACGCCAATGAGAAATCAAGAAGAGTTTGTCCTTCATTGTTTAGCTCTCCAAAACCAAAACCACCATGCACCCTCGCATACTGACCAGCTTCCCTCCCGACATGCCCATTAAAGTCTCCTCCAATAAAAATCTTTTCACTCTGTGGTATGTGTCGAATCAACCCCTCTAGATCCTCCCAAAATAATTCCTTTAGACTGGCTACTGTCCCGACTTGCGGCGCATAAGCGCTAACAATATTAACAGTCTCACGTCCAATTATCATTTTTAAAGAAATAATTCTATCTCCAATTCTGCTAACTGCTACAACGTTCTTCTTCCACTCCTTATCTATAATGATGCCTACTCCATTGCGTGCACTTACTTTTCCTGTATACCAAAGTTTGAAACCTTGAATATCCTTAGCTTCTTCTCCACGCCATTTTGTTTCTTGCAAGCAAATGATATTGATTTTCCTTTGAATCATAACCCCTACAACCTCTACAGATTTACAATTTAATGTCCCAACATTCCAAGTACCAAATCTAATTTTGCTCTTATGGACTAACTTCTTTAGCCGCGTGCGTCCAGAATAACGCGGTAGCCCTTGCTCATTTAACACTACATCCGGGCGCCGATGCAGCGGCTCTAACTCACTTATCACTGTACTCGAGCCATGCAGCGCGTTACTTACGGGCAACGACCTAGCATTAACATTATAACGTCTATTGTCCATGTTCATGATAGATTCAACAAATTTTTACATTGGCTGTTGATGGCCTAACACAACCCTCCTCCTTTACCCGGGCTTGGGACCGGCTATAAACATAGGCGGAGTTATCTTTGATTATGGGACTAATTCAACAATTTCAATTTTCCCTTGTGCTGTTAGTTTTTGGCAGTTGTTTCTTTTGTTGCCATGTTGATTGACAAGCTTCGTAGTTTTGTTGCACATTCAAACCCAGCTACAAATAAAGAATTAAAAAATGAAACAAATGGTACAAAAAAGAGAAGTAGATGCAGGACAAAGTAAGCTTAGGTTTTTAGTGTCAGTCTCGACTTCCACAGAAGAAACACGCCTATGGCTAAAAGAAGAGAACATTTTGCAGGTAATTGATCATTCATTTGATTCAGATCACACATAAACTGATCTCAAATAGAATCAATGCTCTATGTTCCACACCAATAAGACCAACCAGAGTATAGCTGCACTTGCAACCATCAAAACTTCAAGGCCAATTAATTTATCACTTCACACACTTTCACAAAGCCAATGCAAGGGCATAGAAGAAAATCAATAAAAATTACAATTAATGTGTCCAGAAACATATTCTTATGGGGAAAAAATCCATAAAGTCAGAGAGCTTTACTGTCAAATTCTTAAAACAACAAATAACTTCATCCAGAATTCAAACTTATAGAAAAAGAAACCAAAACATAGCAAAGCTTTATTTTCAGGAAGGGACTCTTACAAAACCAAAATGAGCCAGATCAGAATAAGAACATCCACACCCCTTTGATGGAAAATGATAGGTTGTCCCTATTTCATTGCATGTCAATCAGACATTTTATCCAAATTTCCTTCAATTTACACATTAATTAGCAAATGAAGAATCAGAAAGTATATGTTAATTTAAGTAAAATATCCACTTCTCACTCATTTAGTTATTAGAATTCTTCATGTGGTAACCAAATTCAATATTCTTTTAAATGGAGTTATTGCTTACTCTCAATTTTTTTTTAGTTTACTATCAAATTTATTGTATTTATAAAATATTCCCAAAAACTTAGGTGATATTTGAGCACAATGACCTCATGCAATTTATATAATCGATCCCATCTAGTGGAACAAGATTTGTTATAGTTGTTGTTGTTATAAAATATAGAGCCCAGGTTGTGTGTTGAGGACTTGAGGTTGCTGCAACTAAAGAAATTGTTAGTTTTGAACAACCATTATGTCACGTCCTGAAAAAAATTTGATGTGACCGGCACGAGATATATGCACAAACATACATCCCTAAAACCTTGATTAAAGAAACTTTAATATAATATTTTAATTCATTTAAAATAGGATAAAAAATCATTATAACATTTTTTTAGGTAAAAGATTCTTAAATTTTTTTTTTGGTAAAAACTTTCACAGAACCTCCTCGAAAAACATAGAACCTCCCAAAAAATTTTTTCACAATTTACAACATCAACTTAGCAAAAGAGAGCTCCGCTCCTCAACAACAATCAACCAGCACAATATAGAATCAGGACTCTAACTGTAATCTATGTGGAGCACCTAAAACATTGTGTATAAAAATAAAATATATAAATTATAAATTTACATCAAATAGAAATTACCTAAAATGGCGTCTCAACTTAAGTCCAAAAGCAAAATTCCTCCAAGGATCTAATGGAGATATAGGGTCAGCTATGTTATTTGAGACCAAAAATATTTTTCAGTGAATAATGTCCCAACCATAACATTTTGTAGATTCAAAATGAATAAAATACAACATATACATAAATTAAAGAGAAAGCAATTCAATGAAATCAAATTTATATGCATGAAATAAAAGTTCTACATAACTTCAATATCAAGAAACTTAAAATCTATAATAATAAAACAACTTTAGCATTTGATCTTGACAATTCAAAATAATTAAATAAATGCATAAATAAAATAACAACATTTGCTAAAAAGAAGATCATTAGAGTGTGAAATCATTAATTAATTAAAAATTCACATTTTTGGAAATTTATCAGAACAATTCACAAACGTGGACACACAGTTCATGAGGATAAATAATCAAACGTGACTGATGCCATGAAGACAAACGTGAACACACAGTCCACGAGGGTAAGTAACCAAATGCAGTAGAAGCCACGAAACAAACGTGGATACACAATCCACGAGGGTAATGCTAACCAAACGTGGCTTGAAGCCACAAAACAAATGTGAGCACGATGCTCATGAATAACCATCTCTCCATTCCACGTGCGTTGGCCATCGCACGGGGCTAACATCTCTTATAAGCACCCTACTAGCTAGGTGTACCATGGCACACCAAGGGCTAATGGAACTGCTGTTAGCAACCAGTGTTCTGTATAAAATCTCCTACAAATCCATTTTCAAACATGCGAGAAAGTCATCATTATTAAAATGTAGTTTCCATTCTCAAAATCAAACTCGCATGAAGAATTTTGAACATTAAAAACTTGCCAAAATAAAACTTCATAAATGATGCCCATGCTTGCATTTATTGAAAAATTAAAATTACCAAAGCTGATAAAAATAATTCCATCAATCTTGAAAGTATCCTTTATAAGGAAAAACAAATACACGTCATAATTCAAATATCCTCCCACATCCTTTATAATTTCCCAGGATAAAAATGATTTAATTAAAACTGTATGAAATATGTAATATAATTGTTATTAAATGATCCAAGTAAAAAAATATTTTTGAAAAAAAAATTATTATAAATTAGTTGGGACGCTATCCACTTACCTGTAAAGTTTTCAAGTGTATAATTTACTTCCAAACTAGTCCTCTAGGGTCAATGCTCTATCTTAAAATTCCTAATATTCAAATAACATCATTGTCACTTCCCCACTTATACTTTACCATCCAAAATCTTTAAATCCAAAACAACATAGAAGAATAAAAGAAAGAAATTCCTCACTTCTATCTTTCTCAACATTGCAAAATATCCCAATGATATCCCATAAATGAATAGCAAATTGGTTCTTAGATTACTATTCAAATATCTCTTCCAAAAACTTCTAAGTTCTACTTTAACTTTCATTGCAAAGAACAAATGCCTACATGATTGTTTAATCCATGATGCGATACTTGTCATATATATATCTATATATATATTTTCTACCACTTTAGATCAAAATATTCCTTTCTTATGCTCAATGTCTAGACCATAAAAGCCAGTTCTTTTTCTCATCAAATTCCTTCCCAAAAGCTTTCTTATATTTGTAATTGAACCTTTCACTTCTCAACTTCTATCAAAGAGAGCAATTATCTTCTAACAATAGTTTATTTAGTCAACAATATACTTATCTCATGTGTGCGTGTGTGTGATGCCATTATATAACAAGAATCCCTCTTGATCATTTTGTCAAACACCTTATAGGCAATAAACCTCAAATTATTACCAAGCTTATTCCTATTCAATTCTACTTCCCAAACATTCTCTATCATAAATATATGAATAAAACAACTCTCCAAGTTCCATTTCTTTAATAAAATCAATATAAATTCTAATATAGCTTATTGGACTAAATTTTAGCTTGGTTCAACAGCCTTTTCTCCACACATATGTGTGTGGACCGTCTTACAAACCAAATAAAAAAATTAATTTCAATCTCAAAGAAAACCCAATTCCCGTCTCCCCAACACTCACAGTAAATAAAAATGAGACAACCATGACCACAGCCATTAAATGTACACAGCATCGATGAAGTGAGGTATTGCAATTTCAACCTCTTAAACATGCACACATACGCGAACAAACAAGAAGGAGAAAGCATAGTAACTCCTTACCTCAAACAGCAATGACGGGAGCAGAGAAAGAATAGGGAAGAGAGACGCTAGCTGGACGAACAAGGAAAAGGAAGAAGATGATGATCCTCACGCATCTATATTACGACAGACACACGCACCACACTGGCAACTGGAAATGGAAGAGGAACATTCGTTTCGAAGCTTCTAGACGCTAGCTAGACCCTCCCTCTTGCTGAATTTCCTACCGCACCTCAGGACGACAAAACAGAGGAAGAGCAAGAAGGAGAAAAAGTTGGCCGTGCGAGCTGAACAAGGGAGGGTCTATTGCAACCAAAGCAACAAGAAAGAACAATGATCAACTTGATCGATCTCCTTGTGACGTCAAACTCATGGCAACTTGAACTCCATGCCAACAGCCAACGAGGAACGAAGAAGGAAAGGAGAAGTCAACAGTGAATGAGGGAAGGAGGAGAGGGAAACCGACAGCTCAAAGGAAGGAAACTCACAGTAGTGCTCCCATGACAGCGCACCAGTAGAAGAAAAAAAATCCAGGCGCACCTTCAATGGCCAGAGATCGAAAGGATTAAGGAAGAGGAAGGCAGTCTGGCGAGCTCTCGAAGGTTCCAAAATGCAGAGGGAAGAGAAAATCTGATGGTGCGGATTTTTCTGAGCTCTGTTTCCCATTCATTGTTTCTGTATTTATATATATATATATATATATATTTTTTTTAAGGGCAAACTGGAAATTTTACTATGGGCTAAAGTGAAAATAAATTTCCTAATTTTCAGTTTCAGAATTCGAACCAAGCATCAAACAATAAAGTTTTCACAATGCGTGTATGCTTTTCTTGTTATATTTGGTCCAAAACAAAATAAAAACAAAACAAAAAATTTAAAATCCCTCATTATAAATTTTAAATTTTTACTTAAAATTTTAGGTCTTTACAATAATAGTAATATAATTAAAGAATTATGAAAAAATTAAATTGCCAAACAAAATTAAAAAGAATGAAAAAAGAAATCTGATATATTAAAGTCTAATGAGAACATTTTTAATTTTTAATAATAATAATTTTTTTTAGGTCATTACACATTACATATGAATTTGATTTACCATATGCTGGTACAACTAAGTAAATTTTGTCCTAATGCCTCATAAATCTAATACTTGAGAGCATTGAGTGCATTATGTTACATTTTCCTTGAACTGTGGCTTATGAGCTACGTGCTGCACAATGCCTCTTCCCTTCAATCTGACTATTCTTCTACACCTTAATTTACTTGATCATGTGAGACCTATGGAATGAGTTTAACAGTGCAAAAGCAGAAAGACTGTTCTTTCTTAGCATTGTAAAAATCTAAAAATGGAATCTTAGAAAAATATGGTTATTTGATTTAGGAGAAACCAACAAGATACCTTTTGAATCTGATATTGCAAAAAATTAATGTATTCATAACAATACTAATACATAGATAATAAGTGTCGATACAAGATATTAGTTAATAGAATTCATAACTGGTGTAATCAGTGGTGGAACCAGCATCAAAAGTTTGGGGGGGCCAATTTTCTAAAAATTAATTAGTCTCTTTGGTTCCTATTATAATACTCACCTATCTCATTGAAATTGAGGAAATATAATTAAATTATTAACTTTGTTTGAAAATAGATTAAACTTCCAATTTTATTCATGTTTAAATAAAAATTTTCAAATCTTCATTACATTATCTTTAATAACTAATGAGTTTAAATATAAATAATGCTGAAACAAATGTATATAAATATCTCATCAAATATCTCATCAAGTGCTCTATAATAAGGACCAGAGGAAGTATTATACTATCTTTGTCTCAATTTATAAGACATTTTAAAAGAAATCATACATATTAATAAAACTCATAAAATATACTTTACAACTTTACTTTTTAAAAACAAAAATATAAACTTTTAAAAATATTCTTTATTTAATACTCTAATTGTGAAAGAATACTAAAGAGGGAGAATATAATGGGAAGATAATATTGAAAAAGTATAATTAATAAAATCTTAATTTTTATTAAAATGTCTTTGTATTTTGAAACTGAATATCCTTCAAAAGTATATCATAAATTGAAGTATATTATAAATTAGGATAGAAAGATTATATAGTTCATTATAAATTTATATTTTCAATACTCCTGACCCTCTCTTCTCTCTCTCACCATCTCACCCTCCCTCCCTTGTGACACAATGATAAATTTTTAGTTTTTTTTTTTTCTTCCTCCCTACTCTATGAAGGAGTGCGTGAGGTTGGAGGGGCCTCCAATGCGGGTCCGCCCTTGTGTAATATTGCAAAATATGCCTCCAATGACTCATTTTGTTTGTTTGTTGCTTGTTTAATGTTCTGCTTGATTTTCACAATCAATTTTGGATATCTCAAGCTACTTGGTGCTTCATTATATATAAATACATCCTTGTGACTAATCCTTTTTTACTAATGGGGTATGCTGCATTTGAGAAAATTTTGATGCTGTGATATTTGTGCATTTTAGATTCGATGGTTCTAAGTTTTTAGATATTTTTCAATTTGCCTTACATAATCGTGGTATATGATTTTCCTAACATGATGAGTACACAAATTTCCATTCATGTTGATGCAGTAGATTATTGAGGTGATCTGTCTCTTTAAATGCTAATTTGGTACTCATTTTTTGATACATACTATGTATATGCACACTTCGAAATATTCATATATTTGTGTATGTATATGCGCGCGTGTATAAGAGTCTATTTTCTAGCTTTAATCATAATTTATTGATGAATACTAATGCTCGCGTTGTTTGAAATGCCAACAGATTTTGCCCTTTTCAATTCTAATATTAAAATCTTAATATTATAATCCTAAAAAATTTTAGTTTTTCCCTTTAAAAAATTTCAATTGCCCCTGCCATTCCAAAAATATTCAGTTGTTCCCTTAAAACATGAAACTAATGAAATGCTTGGCTCAGGAAAATATATGAAGAAAAGAAAATGAAAGGAGAGAAAGCAGAAAGAGGGAAAAAAAAAAGTAAAGGAATGCAATTTTTTCTCTTTATACTTGATTGAGTAAAAGAAAATGGAGGAAAAAATATTTAATTTTATATGGATAATAATAACCTTATTATTTAAAAAACAATTATTTATATATAATGAAATTTGATGTTTTAACATGTTATTTATAAAACTGTAGTAAGTTTCTTGTGCACGGGATATATAAAAGTAATTTTATTAGCATAAGTTATGAATAATTAATTATTATTAACACATGAAATGGTATAACATAGTTTAATATATTTATTTTTATTGAGGTAATTTTTATTTATCTTTTTTTATAGAAATAGATCAATTATTGGACATATAGCTATCAGACAGTGTTATTTAAATTTTAAAGACAAAAAGGACTACTTTCATTGAGAGGAATATTTTCATTTTATTTATCTTTTATTTCACTTTGTTATGCATGTCAAATTATTTACTGAAAGGTAAATTATTTTGTTAAGACTTTAATTTGTGAAAACACTATTATGTGAATCAAAGAGAATTACGGATTAATGTTTTCAAATAAAATACATGAACCCATTTATATTTTACCTTGATCGTCCTTTAATTTATTCAATTTACAAAGCCTATATCTGAGGATTTTTTTTTTTGAGAGTTACTCAGCTATTAATTAACCAATAAGTTACATAAGTTTAACTAAATAGTAATCATTTTTAAACATAAACGTTGTGTAAAATCATTTAACCTATCCAGAAAATAAATTTAATTTGTATATATGTTTTTAATTTTTTAAATTCATATTATAATTTTCTTAGTTATGTAAACTAATTTATTCGTAACTTGTAAAAAATTAATATATAAGTTGGCTAAAATAATATTTTAAATACATATATAAAAATTAAATTAATATAATTTAATGCAATGAGGATTTAGTACAATAAGAGATACATTTTTAAATATAATAAGATATTTAATATAATAAAATTGTCATTCAAATTATTAATTATTTGAAACAACATTTGCAACAAAACTAAACATCTATTACCTACTTTTAATAAATAAAAAACTAACAATCCAGTCAAATAGATGCAAAAGAACGCATAACAGGATTAATGTGGATAACAAAATAATAATCAAAATATATCTGGTAGATATTTTAATAGATGCTTATGTAAAAGATTTGCTTGAAATTGCCATACTCTCTCTCTCTCTCTCTCTCTCTCTCTCTCTCTCTCTCTCTCTCTCTCTGCGCAATACAAAACCATGTTCAAAATTAAATTCTCACAAGCTAAAAAGTTTAAAAGTTAAAACCAACTAAAATTAATAAATATTATTTTTTATTTTGTATAAAACATGAAAGAAACAACTTAACTCTTGCACGCAATGATATTACTGGTGTCTAGGAAATTTCAATCAACTCATTAGGTGCCGCCATGAGAATTTCAGCAATTGACTGCTTCTTGGGGCATGCTCCTACGAAACTGCTTTCTAAGTGTGGGTTCATGGAGGTTATATGGCTTTCTATTGGGACCCAATTTTTGTGTGAAAAATATATATAAAATGAAATCAAATCCTACATAACTTCATAAAATTAAAGATCAAATAGGTCCCAATTCAAATGTATTTCAAAATTCCTAATTGGATTTATGAAGACCATAAATAATAATAATAATAATAATAATAATAATAATAATAATAGTCATCGTCGTCGTCGTCGTCGTCGTCGTCATAACAATAACAAAGAGAGGTAGGTATTGCAAATTTGAAATTCAAAGTGATAGATGAGAAGTTTACCTATAATGGAAATGTCATCTTGGTGTGTACGCCTGAGTATCATTAAAATGAATTATAGTTATAAATACTAATAAAATAATTATAAATTAATTATTTAATTAATGTAATATGTGTTTAATAGGGGTATTATTGTTTTTACAACCTCATTTTAAATTACGCTTAGACCTCAAGAGACTTGGTTATAGTTTGTGAATTTTGTAGGACTCGGTGTATAAGTATACTCCCCAGGACTTATAGTGATTTTTTCCTATTTTTATTATATAAATCTTCTCTATTTAAAAAAAAAACTACATTTAAGTGTAATATGTTAATTATGTTAAAAATAATCTTCTAATTAAAATTCCACAACATATTTAGTAATAAAAAATTATAATAACACAAATCATGTTTATCAATTTCCCCCTCATAATTTTGAAATATTAATTAATAGAGAAGTTCGAAAAAAACTTTTTTAAAAGAAATTTTAATGCATAATATTAATATCAACGTTATAATATCATAAAATTTTTAATAACATAAGTCTTCAAATTATTTTTAAAAAATAAGAAGAAAAATTAGGAGCAAAGGAAATTATTTTAATAAAATAATAAAAATACTTTATAAAATACAAATTTCTAGATCTGTCACCTATCTATGTTAAGTAATTAGTTCTGCCTTTGCTGATAATTCGTTGCAAACTGAACTTTTTCTCAATTTTAAAGACATATATCTTTTGTTTAATATACTAATACCATTGAAAAAAAGGATAAAATTGGTCCATTGAAAAGAAAAATCTTATATCTAAAAAATATGGACTAAATTTTTAAAATTTGAAAATGTAGCTGGTTTACATTAATACACAATAATTTTACCATTGAAAATTTAAAAATTTACAAGAAGTTTATTATTGATATGCAACTATATATCATTGACAAATATGACAAATTAGCTATAATATAAAATATAATAAATATTGGGATGTTTGCTTCGTTTGGTCCTATAACATCAATATTTGTAAAAGGCCCATGACAATATTCTTTAGAAAATTTAAAATTTAAAATTTTATTTATTAAAAATTATATTAACACAAATCATATTTACCGATTTACTCTTTATTATCTTTAAATATTACTTAACAAATAAGTTTAAATAATTGTGTTTAAAATTTTAAAATTATAAAATCAATCAACTTTATGACATGGCCAAAATGAAAACAAAAAAGAAATCAATTTTTTATAAGGAAAAACTTATATACCCTAATTTATGTATTCAAGATGTTTAAAGATCTCTTATAAAATATATTCCATAACAAACTTTTATAATTAATATTATTAACACATTAAAATTTACTTGTCTTAATTTAATTTGATAGAAGTATATTAAGTATATAAAGCTAAGCATATAAGACTTGTCATTTTTATAATATCATAAAAATATGTTAATTAAACATAGTACTGTATTAAAACTATTTTAAAATTTTAAAAAAATTAATCATTTGGTCCCTGTAATCTTGACCTAGTTCTAGTTCAGTTTCTAAACTTTGATTAATTATAATTCAGTGTTTATAATTTAATTTAATTATAACTCAATCTATGAACTTTATCTCTTACAACTTAATCCTTATAGTTTCAATTATTTAAATATTGATCACTATATTTTAAAAAATAAAATTCTAAAGATTAAAAATATTTTAAACTTTTAATATTTATAAAGATTAAAAGGTTAGTAATTTCAAATATTAGTCATAAATTTAACATAATTTGAATTTTTACAATTTTATTTTTTAAGATTTAGGGACTAATATTTAAATGATTAAAAATATAAAGACTGTGTTGCAAGAGTCAAAGTTTAAAGATTTAATTATAACTGAGTCAAAATTTTAGAGATTGAGTTATAACAAGCTAAAGTTGAAAGACTGAATTATAACTAAGTTAAAACTACAGACATCAAATGATCAATTTTTCCTTTTCAAAATAATGACAAGCAAATTAGAGAAATGCAATACCTAGGTTGGAGGTGCTAGCCAATCAAATTAGTTTGAGACAAAGCCCACTTCCATTTCTACAACTTGTCATCAATATCGTCTCCCAATAATCTTTCTTCCAACAAATAAGCCAAAGCTTCTCCAAAAGTCCCTCTCTGATGCCTCGCCTTTGATGGATCCACATGATAAAACACCGGATGCACCAATCGACCTTCTTCTTTGAAGCACTCAACAATCTCTTCAATTTCATCTAGACAAAATGTTGAAGATGCGTAGCTTTTGGAGAAAACTATGATAGCGATCCTCAATCCTTGAATGGCTTTGAACAAAGATGGTCAGATTTCTTCGCTTGCATGGAGGGATTCATCATAAATGAAGGCATGAATTCTTCTTTGCTGTAGAGAATCGTAAAGATGGCCGATGAAAGTGATGCAAGTATCTTCACCGTAAAAGCTAAGAAACATGTCATAAGTCCATCTGTAAGTGACAAAGGAGAATCCTGATCCTTGAGCCATGATACAGAGATGGCCTGTGTCATTGATCTTACCAAATTCAAACCTCAGAAATGATAGAGATTAGAGCTAAGCAACAAGATATGTGAAGATTGGAAGATGACTTGTAGGTTTAAATTCTTATCAAAACACTGATTACATATCTCAGAGTTTGGGGAAGATTCAAATCCTATTTCAAAGGGTTATGTTTTCTTTTGCCAAAAAAGAGTCATGTGTGTATAAGGTAACATTTTGATTATTTATAGTTAATATTTTCATTAATTATTTTTAAACTTTAAGCTTCCAGTTGCAACAATAAAAACATGTTTTATTTCGCTAAATAAGGTTTTGCTATATATAAAAAATATTTTTATAGGATTTGAGTTATAAGTGTTTCATATCCTGCCATCTAGTGAGTATCCACACTACAGTTGTATGATTTCAATGTTTGAAAATTCATGCTTGATCAAAAATAAATGAAACAAAAGTTAAAGGGCATTTTTGTGAGAGTTCATTTCAATTTTTTTTCTCTACAACCATACACATTATGGGATTAAGGTATAAGGTATAATAAATGGCAAAATTGTTTATGGTTTTGGGGTTCTTTCTATATTTTTATGAAGTTAGGAATCATGGATAACAGCTCCACAAGCGATGCAAGTCCAAATCATTTGCGTTATGTGATGGAAATGGTGAATGAGGAGTGGTACCACATGGGTTTTGCTGGAATTGAGATACATGTTCATAAATAAAATCAGGATAAAGAGTTGCAAGTCAAATTACATGGAATTGCAAATCTAAGAAAATAAGTTGCAAACAATTTCAAATTCAATATTGAAATATTGTGCTTATAAATAAAATTAGGAAATTAAGTTGAAAATAAAGGTAAATGAAGTTGTAAATCTAGGAGGATAAGTTGCAAATTTTTGTATTTGAAGTATTCTATTATAATTATTAAGGGTGTTTGAGTCTTTTCTAATGTATCATGATGCCAATTAAGGACCTATGGGCCTTATTTTTTTATTTTGGAATTTGTTGAGACTTTATTGGGATAAAATGGCCCTTTGGGAATTTGGTTGTCATTCTCCCAACATTTTCCCCCAATCACTGTATATTAGTCATTTTAAGATTATCCAAGTGAACAAAATCAGCCCATTCAAAAAACCTTAAACAAAATCAAAAAGAAAATAAAAATAAAAATAGGAAAAAATATTGAAAGATATGAAATCATCTTATTAAAAAAAAGAGAGAAAATTGATCTATAGATTCTTATAGTTTTTCTCAATTTTGATTTAGATTCTTGTAGTTTACTTTTATTTTAGTTAACCCTTATAATTTTATCCATTGAATATATTAATCCCCAAAGATTAAAATTAATAATGAATATAACAAAAACTCTTGTGGAGTCTATAACAAATTTGATTTAATACTTTTGGCCAAAAATAAAAAAGAAAAGAAAAATAAAATTTGATGTAATACAATATTTATGCAACATATTACTTCCTAAAACATTATTTTGTAACAACTTACTTTCTCAATTTCTTTCAAACAACATATACCACAGTATTTAAAATTCTAAAACCAATACAATCTTCTACCATGGCAATTAAAAATTTTTAGGAGATCCAATTTTAGAACAACACATAATTAACATGGATATCCCAAACTTGAAATTCAATTCTCAAATCATTGTTAGATGTCATCATCATAGTTATATTTTAATCACGAGCATCATCCTAAGACCTCAACCCTATCTACCAGCACACAATTTAGAACAAAATTAATGTAAATATAATTGTCATATATAAAGTATTAGTTGCTTGCCTTAATTTAGCCAAGGCAAATATAAAGCTTGTGTGATCCTATGTTTTGAAAATATTATTATTTAAAAACACTAAATTATCCACGATATTGACCATTGTTCAAGGACACTATAGGAGCAACTGATTAGTCTTGCTTATCAACCTAGATTTATTGAAAAAAGGAACATACAAAATGTCATGATTGTATGTGATTAGAACGTGTGTTTTACTTTTATAATTGTAGAATGGAAAGTATGGCCCTTGATGTTGGAATATTTGATAATGCCTTATCAACTCTATCGATGAATTTCCCACACCACATATTTTTTATTGAACTTCATTCTAGTTATATTGCATTGATTAATTAGCAATAGTCAAATTTATAATATTTCATCTATTTATTAGATTAATATTATTTGGTCAATTATAGTTATCCAACATTAAATGGGCATCTCGATCTTTAATGTTGTGAAAGTTATCACTTTCTAGACTTCAAATGATTTCTATTAAATTGTGGAAAAATTTTCTATTTGGTTAAGAGGCAAATCCACTAAAAATCTAGTGCTGAAACAAATAAATAAATGACAAATATCCAAGAACACCTTTCAAAGTTATAAGACGTTAAATTGTGGCAAGAAATTAAAATACCTTAATCCTTGGCCTGTATATTAAAAAAAATAGGAGGAAAGAGACTCTTAAAAATAAAATAAAAATACTATATCTAAAAATCTCTCTTTCTAATGTTTAATTCTCCTTATTTTCTTTTCCTTTGTCCTTCCATCAAAATTAAGCCTAATTTCCACTCATTTGTCAACAAATTACTTGTGCCCATTTAATGCACATAATGTATATAACAAAACTTACAAAATACAAAATAAAATAACATAAAAAAAATTAAAAAAGCTTCACCCCTCCCATTCGTTTTTGCTATTCCCAACGCTCTCCAGATCTTCAGTCTCCCCTCAATTTTCATTTGTTGGTTTGGCTCCTCTTCTCTTTAAATTATTCACTCTTTTATTTTTTTCTGTTTAAATATTGCACTAATAATATTTCAATTAATTTTTCTTTTTTAGATGGAGCGATTAATCCTCTTATCAAAAGAGAAAAATTTGAAAACAAAACTTCCTCCATTTCATCTTCTCATCTATTGATAATTAATACAACCAAATTTTTATAAATACAAATGTATTGAGAAAAAAATTAAAAATACAAAATTCAAATTTTTTCAAAAAAATTAAACTATAATAGCAGTTAAAAAAAAATCAAAACCATTGTGATATTACAAAATCACCCATTCTTATTGTTTTTTTCTTTTCAAAATTTTAATTTGGTAGAGATTTGTAAAGGTGCAAACCTTGCCAAACTTGTCCTGCCAAATATTGGCAGCAAAACTTGGTAGTGGAAAGACACCCCCAACTATAAGTAGTTGCAAGTTTGAGTTTGACTAAATACATGATGGTTTTTTGCAATTGCTACTAAGGCCTTTTGGGTGCATTCTTATCTTAGAGCCAAATCAATTATAGTTAATCCTTAGTATTCAATTTCAAAGGTCCAAATAAAAAATCCCTTTCTAAGTTAAACCTATTTTCCCAAATTATCACCTAATAATGCCCAATCATCAAGCAATAACACAAAACAAAACAAGAGTTTAAACATAAAATATCCATTAATAATTACAAAGTAATTGGTAAATCAAGATACAACTAGAGCAAATAAGTTCATAGCACTCTAGAGTATCAAAGTTCAACCACGCAACTAAATAAAAAATAAAAACAGCATAACAATGATTCAAATTGGACACATAAAAAAAAAGGAGAAAAGTGATGGAAAACTCAATGAAGGTGTGAATAGTGATAAGTTCTCTTTTTTGAAACTCCAAAATCATCCCAAGATCTCCAAAATCACCTCAAGAACTTTAGAGAACATCCAAAACAATTCTAGTTTCAAAACCCTTCCTTCTTTTATCTGATTGAAAATGGAGTTGTGAGTTTTGACAACAAAAATTGCTATGGCAGGTTCCTATTCTAGTATTTTTCTGAGAGCTCTACTGCAGAAATTTGCCGTGGCAATTGGGTGACATGCTGTGGCATCTTTCTCTTTTTAATTTTTCTTCATTTTTGACATCATTCCATGCTTATTCAAATGTAATCTCAAGGTCATTTAAAATAATACAAACAAAATAAGCAATTAAAGACATACTAAAAGATGAAAAGAAAATAAACAATCACTATTTACAACAAAATTAAATAATAAACCAAATAACTAAATAAAAATCAACACTAAGAAAATAAAAGAGAAAAACATTTTGTTGGTATCTATAGTTTTTCTTTAATTTTTAATCTAGTACCTCTACTCTCTTGTTTAATTCCCTCCTTCAACTCACCTCTATCAAGAGACTTTAGCCCTTATAGATTAGAAAATTGCTTGAGGGACAAGCGGAGACAAAGATGACGTTAAACTAGAACATGGAAAAGCATCCTGAGGCTACATGTATGACTAGCGCGACTCCATTAGTCTACTTTACTACCAAGCTAACTCTGTGAAGCTCTATTTCTCTCATGATTGACTTTTACTTTACCAACCAGCTCTTCTCGAAGCATATTCGAGCACTGCTCTATGATGCCTATGATGATTCGCCTGCCAGAATACTTTGTTCTACCTAAGGCTCCATTGTCTGTTTGAATTGTGATTAGGAAAATCACAACCTTTTATGGAATTGGGCAATCTTAGAAGACTCAAGATAGTCAGAAAGGGTTTCAAGAGCTGCAAATTTTCCATACAGTGATGAATAGTTAGAAAAGAGAAGAAGCATAATTGAACCCTCACTGAATTATACACACAAGAGGAAGTTAGATTTGAAAGATGCTACCCACTATATGCAACATATCTTAATCCGAATAGCAAAATCAATAGTGGATTTCAAACAAAGGCAAAAAGGATAACACTCATGAGGATAATCACAAAATGTTCAAGTACTATGAAATAAAGCAAAGTTTGAAAACTGCTATACCTACTATACACAACATATCATCCTCAATTGAAGCAACATGAGCAATGGTAGGTATGAAAAGATTGATAAAGGAAAACCTTAATGGTGCGGGATTGTTTAGCTGTAAGAGAGGCTTTGGCAGAAGTGTCTTCATTGACAAAAACAGCTTTCTTGAGGAGAAAGTTTTAGAGTGAATCCAAATTGGAAGACATTTCTTATTAGATTAGTGATGGCTCTACTCCATCTCTTGCTGACCTTTTCTTTCTCCTCCACTTTTTTCTACCTTATTCTCCCAACACATTACACTCAAGTGTAGACTTGTGTGTAGTCGTCAGTGTCAAAACTTGAACCCTGCACCAATAAACTTGGGATGGTAAAGGAAGTAAAGATTGGAATGCTTTCTTTCTTTTCTTTTTTTTTTAATAAAAATTGGATATCCATTAAATCAATCGGAAAAGAACAAATAACTCAATGAAAGCAAAAATGACCTATTCTCTTTCAAACATCTTCTACTCTTATAATCAAACGTGGATGATGGTCAGAGAGATAAAAACAAGTATCCATAGTAATAGCATGCCTAACTAGGGAGTTAGCTTGTTCAATTCATACATGGTTAAAGGTGATGCTACCATCCCTAAGGAGGAAGTTTCTTGCCTCCTCAATAATATCAAGAAAGGGTCAATTGCTGTCACAGCCTCTAATAACTAAATTAATGGCTTCCATACAATTCAAAAAAACATCCACATGATGAAGACCTCGTTGCTAGCATAAATGAAGACCTTGGGTGATACCAATCAACTCAGCTACTAAAGGAGGAACATAATTGAATTTAAAACTAAACCCACATATCCAATTGTTGCATTGGTCATTTAAAATACCTCCACCACCACTATGACCATTAGTAAACACATATCCATCAATGCCAAGCCTAGTAACCTCAGCATCTGCGACCTACCTTAGAGGCATCTCACTAACATGAGGTTTCAAAATTGAGCAATTGTTAAAAAGCTCTCTATTGATAAAGGCCCTAAATAAACTAGAGATACCATTATGATTCTGAATATCATATCCACAAACTAAGTTGCATCTAGTTACCCAGATATCGTGACAAATGTAATCGAATAAAGTCTCTCAGGGAACTCTCCTTGTAAACTCCATCCTAGCTTCATGCTTCAGGTTCCATTTCACCTGATCATGCTTTCTATTAATTGGAGAAGGAGAGTAGTTGACTTTTTTTCTTAAACTGATAGTATTAATGAATTAAGAAAAAGATTGAGATTAAAAAATAAAGAGTCTTGTGGTTTAACTCCTTTATTTCCAAAGCAATTAATATAGTTAATTAAATTTTTTAAACTGTTTAATACAATTTTTTATTGAGTTTCTGCTGAAAGAGGTGTCTATATTTAGCATCTGATCATTATCTTATAATTAAAATTTAAAACATGTGTTTCACTTAAAAATAAAATTTTTTGTTCATACTAAAATTAAAATCTAAGAAATTATTTTTAATATTATTCCATTCATTAATTTATATTTAATAATTTTTAAAATTGAATAATAATTATAACAAATTTAGAAGAATTTTATAAAAATCATACCCTTTTAATAGTTACACATTTAAAGATAATTTTAATAAATGGCATTTTTTTTTCAATTCACAAATCATAATCACTTAAAATTAAAATTACTTCTTTTTTAGTAGAAATGGAAATCATATATTAAAAGAACTCAAAACGGAGAACAAACAAAACAGGAAAAATGACAATTAGGATCCCATAAAAATATTAATGACAAATACAGATCTTAAATTATTGAAATTTTAGTAATAAACCATAGTTCTTACTTGCAATTAGAAAAATACAAATAGTCAGTTAGAAACAGTTGAGAATTATCTCAATTTTTTGATTCAGTTAGTTGAAAATTTATAAGATTTAATTATAAATGGTAAGCCAATTACTTATAATTTTTTTATTATCAATATATAGATAAATTTTTTAAAAATTATAAAAAATATAATTAAGATTATTTGTGACACTAGTAAGGAATTTACAATAATCAGTTGTAATTCACAAGTCAATCATTCATGATTTTTTATTTTTGTTTGGAAAATCAACAAAAAAAAAATACTTGAGAGAATCTTTGTAACAATAATTGAAAATTTATAAAAGTTTGTTGTAAATATTAAGATAATTAATAAAAGATAATTTATTATAAGTATGAATTATAATTTATTATTAAAATTTTAATAATTCAAAATTTGTAAATGTTATTAATGTTCTTGTAAAACCTCTAACCGTCATTTTCCCCCAACAAAAAAAAAAATAGCAAGAGCTAAGGATCTCTGTCATTATTCACGTCAAGAGGAGGGGATGATGAAAGATTAAAAATTTAAAACATTGCAATTATCCAAATTTTTGAATTTATATTTTTAATTAAAATAGTTCTGAGGAAAAAATGGAATCGGAAACGCCATCATTTCCTCGATAATGACAGGTAAATTCATACCCTTTAACCAACGATGAGTAAATCACATTATATTTTTATAAAAAAATAAAAAATAAATGCTGAGACACGTGTTGTGTAGCGGAGAAACTCACACGAAAGGCATCACAGAGCACTATCGGACAGGACCGGTTTCTACGCTCATCTCAAGAACGAACACCATATGTTTTATCTTGAGATGAGATTGAAACCATCCAGATTTAATTTAAATGGTCTAACTTTAATGTATTATAATGCATTATATTTATTAAATAAAAACTTATAAAAATTATAAAATAATTTTAATAAGTTTTTTATTTTTAGTCAAGTCTATATTTATATTTAATTTAGTTGGTATAATTTAATATTAAAATTTTATAATTGATATGTATTGATTATTTAGATGCACTTTGTATATTCCTGAATTGTACAGAATAAATCTAAATAATCAATATACATCAATCATAAAAATTTTAATATTGAATTAAATCCTCTAAATTAAATCTAGATCAAATTAAAAATAAAAAATTTATTACAATTATTTTATAATTTTTATAAATTTGTATTTTAGTAAATATAATATAGAATAATATAATAATACTTTAAATTTAGAACATTTAAATTTTAATCTGAATGATCTAGATCTCATATTAAGGATGAGCGGAGAAACTCAATCCCAATCGAACTCGTTGCTTCCTGAACCGTTCCACATTCCCTCCTTGCATTGTATGTATGAACCTGAAAGCTCACCGATCGCTCTTGCAAGTGTACAAGATCACAGTAATAAATTATCCAGAGTATTTTAAGTGTCGAACCCACAGGAAAGTTACACTTTTTCTAATTTAAATAATTAATAGTTTAAGAAAAATAGATAAAATGGATAATTTGATGAAAATATAAAGAATAAAAGTAAATCAAGAAAATGATGATGATGAAAACACAATCACTTGAAGCATTGGGATTTAAGATTCACCCAAATTATTAGTCCTAATATTCTTAAAGTATCCTAATATAGTGACAACTATTCTTAAAGTATCCTAATATTCTCCAAATTATTAGTCCCTTTTTAATTAGTGTTGAATTCATTTCCATGATATCCAAACAACTAATTAAACCATGAAGCTATAGTTTAAGTCACCATAAATTTCTAGAACTATCCCTAGCCTAGTTATTTATGTTTATTTTTCTAGATCTAGGTTCTCTCTTCACTTCCCAGTCCATCAAGATTACCCATAGATTTGATTAAATGATGGCCAATCATTAAATCAATATAAAGAATAAGAGAAATAAATATAATTGGAAAAAAATAAAAATATTCATAAACATAAATGCAAAGAGTCAAAACAAAGGAAATAAAAAACTAGCTCTCCAATTGGGCTATATCCTTACCCCAACTAGGTAATTTAGAAACACATAATATAATCAAATAACACCGTTCTAAATTCCTCAATCATAAAAAATGATCACAGAGAAAATTAAGGAGTAAAAAAGAAATAATTATAATTTGTGAAACTTCTCAATGATTTTGCTTTTAGCCTTCAAAATGCTTCTACGAGCTCCAAATATCTTAGAAAAATTCTTGAGGTACTCAGATAAGTGATTGCACGCCTTCCCTCTTGATGGAGGGAGAATTTATAGTTAAAGTGGAGGCTCCTTCTTTTTTTTTTTATCGATGTGGGACTCTAATATATATATATATATATGTATATATTTCTCTTTTCCTTCTTTCCTTCTATTTGGTTTATTTTTTTTTCTCTGCAAAATATAAAGATAAAAAGATATGAGTGAATTTTGTATTAAAATTCCTTTTCATCTTATAATTAAGTGATGAGAAAAAAATATATAAATATCAATTAAATAGATATGAAATCTTAATAAATATAATCAAATTCAAACTAAAATCTATACCTATTTAATTATAATATATGCATTTATCAAATTTCCCACACTTAACTTGTTGCTTGTCCTCAAGCAAATACTTCTGCGTTTAGCCTTATTCCTTAAATAAGTATATCAAATATAGAAACTTTACTCAAAGTACTAGTAAAACTTAATTATATAACCAACCTACAGAGCTTCAATGTGAGAGAGAAAGTTAATAATTATACTAGTACCACCACAGGGAGTGAATTAAATTCTGATTGAGTGCTTATCTGTAAAATAAATTTGTCTATACCCTTAGACCTTACCTATTTCTTTTTCTGAGTTAGTGCAATGGGGTCACCATCCTTAACTATTCATAAATTGCCTTTCTTCTTAAATACTCCTTAGGTCCTTTTGACGCGAACCCTCGTATTAGTGATACAAGGATCCAGTTACTCAAACTTCAGGAACTTTATTAGCATACTCTTGATCCTTACTAAGCTGTTTGATGCGAAGGCCAACATTGGTGATAAAGGTCCCTAGTTACTAGGCCCAATTGGTATTAGCGGAGTGGGTACTCAGCAATTTTTTTTCTCTCTCTTCTTTTTTCGGATCATTCCCCTTTTTAACTACTTTGCAAGGTGTTAGCTTTCTAGGCATAGACATAAATAATTAGGATAGATAATTCATGCATTAAGTATATTTTTGATAAACTCTTATGGGGTATTAACAATTTTAAATTCTTTCTCAAACACATAGTTGCCCTTAGTAGTTATATAGCTAAATAAAATAGTACAAAAGAGCAAAAAGTTTCAAAAAAAATTCAAAAATTTTCAAACTTTTCGGAATTAAGGCCAATTACAGCATGTAAATTGCTAAGGAAATTATAACAACATAAGCAATAGAAAATTATCATGATATGCCCTCCCCCACAGTTAAATTTCACATTGTCCTCAATGTTCGTAGAAAAGGAAAAAGATAAAGGAATTGAAACTCCCCTGATTTAATTTATTTTGATATAACTTTGATAACCTTTAAGAAGCTCCCTTTTAAGCATTGTAATCATGCAATTCATCTTAGCGAGGGTCTTAGTGATCAAATAAAATTTTATGGGGATAACAGACAGTAAAAAGAAATTAAAACAAATTAAAATAACAAAGAAAAGGAAATAAAAACAAAATTGGGTTGCCTCCCAACAAGCGCTACATTTAATGTCTATAGCCAGACACTGCTGTAGTAGTTTAGATTTCTTTAAGTGAGATAGACTGAGATGTGTCAATATAGATTCCTTCATAATATAACTTTAAGTGTTGTCCGTTGACTACAAATGTCCTCCCATCATCAGCTTGAATTTCAATAGCTTCATATGGTTTTACATCTACAACTTCAAAAGGACCAGACCACCTTGATTTTAGCTTACCTGGGAATAGCTTCAAATGGGAGTTAAATAATAAAACTTTATGTCTAATTTTAAACTCTCTTTTGAGAATTCTTTGGTCATGCTAAGCTTTAGTTCTTTCCTTGTATATACGGGCTTTCTCAAAAGACTCTTATCTAATCTCATCCAACTCATTAAGTTGTAGAAAATGCTGTTCACCTGCAACTTTCAAATCATAATTTAAAGCACACACAGCCCAATATGCTTTATGTTCAATCTCTATAGGAAGATGATAAGACTTACCATATATTAACCTATAAGGGGACATACCTAAGAGTGTTTTATATACAGTCCTATATACCCACAATGCATCATTCAATTTCAAAGACCAATCTTTCCTAGATACACTTACAGTCTTTTCTACTATACCCTTTAACTCCCTATTCGAGACTTCAACTTGACCACTAGCTTGTAGATGATAGGTAGTACTAGCTTTAAGGTGACACCCATATTTACTTAATAAGGACTTGAATTGTTAGTTCCTAAAATGCACCCCATTATCATATATGATGGCCCTAGGAATGCCAAACCTAGAGAAAATTTGTTTAACAAATTTGATCGCACTAAAAGCTTTATTATTTGGTAGTGCCATAGCCTCTACCTATTTGGTAACATAATCAACAGCAACAAGTATATAGAGATTACCATATAAAGGAGGACAAGTGCCCATGAAATCTAATCCCCAAACATTAAAGGGTTCAACTTCTAATATACCTTGTTGGGGCATCTCATGTCTCTTACCAATAAAACTTGTTCGTTGGCATTTGTCACAAGTTGTCACAAAGGTTCTTGCATCCTTGAATAATGTTGGCCAATAAAATCCACTTTGAAGGACTTTAGCTACTGTCTTATCGGGCCCATGGTGGCCTTCGTAAGGTGAGGAGTGGCATCCTTCAAGAATTGGGATCATCTCTTTATCTGGCACACACCTCCTTATGATCCTATCAGCACATTATCTAAAAAGAAGTGGCTCATCCCAAAAGTAATGTCTTGCTTCTGCTAGGAACCTTTTTCATTGATTGGAATTCATGGCATTAGGAACTATACCTGTAATAATATAATTAACAAAATCTGCAAACTAAGGAGCAGGTAAGGATTTAACCACCCAAAGCTTTTCATCTGGGAATTCTTCCTTAATAGGAATTCCATTTTTTGGCAAATGTTCCAATCGAGATAGATGATCTGCAACTAGATTTTCTGCACCTTTTTTATTAATAATTGTGACATCAAATTCCTGTAAAAGAACAACCCATGTAATTAACCTAGCTTTAGTATTTTTTTTATTCATTAAATATTTCAAAGCTTGGTGGTCAGTATATACCGTTACTTTAGAACAAGAGAGATATGATCTAAATTTCTCAAATGCAAAGACTATAGCTAAAAATTTCTTTTTGGTGGTAGCATAATTAAGTTATGCTCCATCTAAGACCTTACTAGCATAATATATGACATGTAAGTGTTTATCTTTCCTTTGTCCTAACACAGCCCCTATTGCAAAATCACTTACATCACACATAACTTCAAAAGGAAGACACCAATCTAGGGAAACAACTATAGGAGCAGATTAATTTTAATTTATTAAATGTATCTAAACAAGCCTTGTCAAATAAAAAATGTGTATCCTACACAAGGAGGTTAGTAGAGGTTTAGCAATTTTAGAAAAGTCTTTAATAAATCTTCTATAAAAGCCTGCATGACCTAAAAAACTCCTTATACATCTTACTGAGGTGGGTGGGAGCATATGCTCAATAATTTTAACTTTTGCCTTATCCACCTCAATTCCCCTTTTAAAAACTTTATGGCCTAAAACTATACCTTCACTTACCATGAAGTGACATTTTTCCCAATTAAGCACAAAGTTAGTTTCTTGACTTCTCTGCAAAACCTTAGAAAGATTAGTCAAACATAAATCAAAAGTATTACCAAATACAGAGAAATCATCCATAAAAATTTCAATTATGTCCTCTACCATATCAGAGAATATAGCCATCATACATCTTTGAAAAGTAACAAGGGCATTACAAAGCCCAAAAGGCATTCTATGATAAGCAAAAGTACCATAGGGGCAGGTAAAAGTTGTTTTTTCTTGGTCATCTTGTGCTATTGGTATTTGGAAATACCCAAAGTAGCCATCTAGAAAACAATAAAAAGCGTGCCCTGCTATTCTTTCTAACATACTATCCACAAATAGAAGAGGAAAGTGATCTTTGCGTGTTGCTTCATTTAATTTTCTATAATCTATACATACACGCCACCCAGTAACTACTCTTGTGGGAATGAGCTCATCCTTATCATTTTTCACCACAGTTGTACCTCCCTTCTTAGGAACTACTTGCACAGGACTTACCCAAGGGTTGTCAGAGATAGGATAAATGATACCATATTTAATCAAATTTAAAAATTTTACTTTAACTACCTCTTTCATATAGGGGTTGAGTCTTCTTTATGGTTGCACCTTTGGCAGGTAATTTTCCTCCATAAGAATTCTATGCATACAAATGGATGGACTAATGCCCTTTATGTCAATAATAGACCATCCAATAGCATGCTTGAATTCTCTTAGGACTCTTAATAGTTTATTTTCCTATTCAAAAGTTAACACAGAAGAAACTATGACAGGAAAAGCCTTAGAATCACCCAAGAAAACATATTTTAAATGGGAGGGAAGAGGTTTTAATTCAACAAAGGGTAGTGAGTTTGGGGAAGGTAAGGGCGATAAATTGCCTATTCCTAAATCCTCATATTGTTTCCTATAATATTTATTTTCAATTTCAAAAGCTTCCAAACTCATTATTGTTGATATAAAATCATGCTCATCCTCTTCTTTTTCACTTAAGTTTAGTGCAATGCATGCCTCAAGGGGATCACTATATGAGTACATGTTAAAATGTTCTTGGGTAAGAGTATCAGTAATATCAATGATAAAAATGGTTTCATCAAAAGATTAAGGAGAATTTAACAGCTTTAGCTACTTGAAACACTTCCTTCTTGTTACCAACTCTGAAAATTAATTTTCTCACAGGTACATCAATTAAGGCTCTACTAGTTAATAAAAATGGTCTTCCTAAAATTAGAGAGACGTTCCAACTATCCTTAATGTCTAAAATAATAAAATCTGCAGGAATGTAAAATTTACTGACTTTCACTATTACATCCTCAACTACACCTCTTGGATATCTAACTGATCTATCTACGAGTTGAAGAGTAACATTGATTGGCTTGATATCTGTCATCCCAAGTTTCCTGCATAAAGAATAAGGAATTAAATTAACACTAGCACCTAAATCACATATACAATTTTCAATAATATTTGAACCAATGTCACAAGGAATAGTAAAACTCCCTGGATCTTTCAATTTAGGCGGTAGATTTTTTTATAAAATTGCACTGCACTCCTCTGTAAGTGTCACTGTGGCATATCCTTCCAACCTTCTCTTGTTTGAAACAAGCTCCTTGATGTATTTGGCATAAGCAGGCATCTTTGCTAATGCCTTGATAAAAGGAATATTGATTTGAATTTTTTTAAACATCTCAAGGAATCTTTGGAAGCTTAAATCTGGATCTTTTTTTCAAAGGCGCTCAAGATATGGAATAGGGGGTATATAAGGTTTATTTTTAGAAGAAGGGCCACTTTGAGTTACAACATTAATTTTAGGCATCTCAATTACCTCATCTTCATCATTTTTCTATTTGTTGACCTTTTTAGCCTCATTATCAACCTCTTGGAGTTCTTTATCATTTCGTAAGGTGACTGCCATGACTCCTTCCCTTAGATTAACTTCAGTATTACTAGGAAACTTATTTTGACTCTGCCCAGTGAGTAAGTTAGCGAAGTTACTTATTTGGGTTTCTACATTTTTCATAGAATTACCCATTTGCAATTCCATATTCTTCGTAGAAGCTTGTATTGAAGTGACTGCTTGTTTAAATTGGTCAATCTCTTGATTCATACTCTTCATACTATTCACTTGGTAATTTTCCATTTGAGCCAAAGCTTCTTCCAACTTTATTGTACGATCTTCAATTGTATTTCTTTGTTGTTGAAAGCCTGGTGGTGCTTGTGGCTTTTGAGTGGTATAATTTTTTCAAGAGAAATTTGGATGATTTTTCCACCCTGGATTGTATGTGTTAGAGTAGGGATCGTTTCTAGGATTAATTCGATTGGTACCAGTTCCTATATAGTTAGAATCCTCTACATAATCACCATCACAACCTGTATGAAGAGAATTATTAGTAAAAGAAAGGGAATTAACAGAACTAAAATTTTTCAAAAATAAATTTAAACTCTTTGTTAAATCTCGTAGTTCATGTGAGACATCTGATGTAGAAACTTCATTAATCATCGCCCTCCTTCCTCGAATCGCTTTCTGCCTTGAATTTGCTGCTAGCATTTTATAAATCTCTTCCCTTTCTTTAGCCGTCATATTACTTGGATCACCTCGAGCTGTATTATCAACTTTTGATTGGAATTTAGCATTCAACCCATCATAAAAAAAAATCCATCAAGAGTATGTGTGGGAATTGGTGATGGGGACATTGGCTTATGAGGAGATTATAACGTTCCCAAGCCTCATGGAACAATTCACTATTTTGCTGTGTGAATAAGTGAATCTTATCCCTTAATTCTGAAGTCTTTTGAGGAGAATAATATTTCAATATAAATTGCTCATACATCTCCGTCCAAGAGCTTATGGAAGCTTCTGGTAATCGTAAAAGCCATTGATGAACTTCTCCTTTTAAACAGTACGGAAAGCAATGCAGCTTTAAATCATCATCTGATAGATTATTTAGCGGTAGTGTATCAATTACCACATAAAATTCTCGTATAAAATCCAAGGCATCTTCAGTTCGGTGCCCGTTGCAATTAGGTAGTGCATTTAAGTGAATATTCTTAAATTCATAATTACACACTCTCGTACTCAGTTGGATGCATGATAGATTAGATGTGATAAATGGGCGTTGAATATCTCTAAATGTAATGAATGGCTCTGGAATAGTTTTGTCACCCATCTTTCTTCTTCTTTGAGATCTATTTTTCCTACAAAATTGTTCAATTTTTAAATTAATAGGAATCAAATTTAAATCACCAGAACTTCTTAGTTGCATAAAAAATAAAAAAAATAAAATAAAAAATTTAAAATTTAAAATTTAAAATTAAAATGAACTAAAAATTAAATAGTTAGTAAATTTGTGACTTCCCCAGCAATGGCACCAAAAACTTGATAGCTCTCGCAAGTGTATGAGATCACAGTAATAAATTACCCAAAGTATTCCAAGTGTCGAACCCACGGGAAAGTTATACTTTTACTAATTTAAATAATTAATAGTTCAAGAAAAATAGATAAAATAGATAAATTTGATGAAAATATAAAGAATAAAAGTAAATCAAGAAAATAATGATGATGAAAACACAATCACTTGAAGCGTTGGGATTTAAGATTCACCCTATAGGTTGTTAGTTTCTACCCCTTGAGTTGACTCGAATCAATTATAGTGACAACTATTCCTAAAGTATCCTAATATTCTCCCGAATTATTAGTCCTTTTTTAATTAGTGTTGAATTCGTTCCCACGATACCCAAACAACTAATTAAACCGTGAAGCTATAGTTTAAGTCACCATAAATTTCTAGAACTATCCTTAGCCTAATTATTTATGTTTATTTCTCTAGATCTAGGTTCTCTCTTCACTTCCCAGTCCATCAAGATTACCCATAGATTTGATTAAATAGTGGCCAATCATTAAATCAATATGAAAAACAAGAAAAATAAATATAATTGGAAAAAAACAAAAATATTCATAAATATAAATGCAAGGAGTCAAAACAAAGGAAATAGAAAACTAGCTCCCCAATTGGGCTACATCCTTACCCCAACTGGGTAATTTAGAAACACATAATAAAATCAAATAACACTGTTTTAAAATCCTCAATCATGAAAAATGACCACAGGGAAAATTAAGAAGTAGAAAAGAAATAATTATAATTTGTGAAACTCCTCAATGATCTCGTTTTCAGCTTTCAAATTGCTTCTACGAGCTCCAAATATCTCAAAGAGAATTCTTGAGGTACTTAGATAAGTGATTGCATGCCTTCCCTCTTGATGGAGGGAGTATTTATAGTTAAAGTGGAGACTCCTTTTTTTTTCTTGTCGATGTGGGACTCTAATATATATATATATATATATATATTCTCTTTTTCTTTTTTCCTTCTATTTGGTATATTCTTTTTCTCTGCAAAATATAAAGATAAAAAAATATGAGTGAATTTTGTATTAAAATTCTTTTTTATCTTATAATTAAGTGATGAGGAAAAAATATATAAATATTAATTAAATAGATATGAAATCTTAATAAATATAATCAAATTCAAACTAAAATCTATACTTATTTAATTATAATATATGCACTTATCACTCACACAATCAGAGAGTCACTGAGCACTCGCAAACGTTACCACAGTGAGTGATAATGGCAACCTTCACCTGTGAAAGCATCGGCAACGGAAATGGTGTCTCCGCCACCACAGCCACAGCCACAGTAGAAGGCAGCAGTGGAAATAGAAACAACTGCATCACTGATTTCGTTGGCCAAGGGAGCGTGGAGAGCTCAAGGTAATACTTCGTTCGTCGGATTGTGTGTGAAATGCTTTGAGATTGTGGTTATGATGTGCCTGACTCGGAACTCACCCGCTCTCTCGTTGATTTTCGTCGTGTTTTCGGCCAACAACCGAACTTCAAAAGCCACCGTATCTGCATCCCTCTCCTCTCTGATCCATGAAGCAAGGTCTGTACTCAAATCAGTAACATATTAGCATTGCTTTGTTTCAGTTACTGAAGAAAGCTATGTCTTGATTATTATTGTTTAGCAATACAGAGAAATGCATATATATGTGTGTGTGTGTATCTCTTTTTCTCAATTTCAAAACGCAAAAATGTCATCAACTATCGTGTTTCATAATGACATTTTATTATTATTTTCTCAACTTCAAATCATATTTCATCGTCTTTGTTATTTTTGGTATGACCATGCCATTACACATTAAGGAGTCTGAAATGAAATCTTCCTTGAAGAAGTAAATGAGAAATGGATGTGAACTTTAAATTGTTAGAAGTGATAGTTCGAGACTTGAGGACCAGATACATTTTTGTTTACTTATATTGAATGAAAGGAATTCGCAAATGAATCGAAATAATTTTTTTTTATTTAATAGCTGTACAATGTCTTTCAGTCGCTTGACTGGTTTTGCTCTGTAATCATTTTTCTGAAGTAGGGGAATGCATAATTTTGTCTTCATGGAAGAGGTGGAAGGTCTAAATGAATAAATAACTTGGAGTTATTCAGATTATAATGAAACTTTGCTTATTTTTTTGGAATTTGAGTCGTATTACTAAATGGTATGGTAAGGGATTATTAAAAAAGAAAAAAGAAAAAAGGACCTAAGAGTCTTATTGTGTCTACGTTGATTCTGCCAATAACTGTGTCATTCCTCTTGAATTATCAACGAACACGACGGTGTTGGTAAAGCTTCTGACCTTTCTAGTTTCCATCCTGCTAGAAGTTCACAGTCATAAAATTGCTTCTTTCGTCTTCCTGAATTTAATACAATGAATCCAGCAAAACCTTTCCCATCTTCAAAGAAAACTGGCACTTTGCCATATATTTAAATGAGTTTCTCAATATTTATAGAGTATTTCACTATTTTGTGTGATTTATATCCTTTGAGCTTTAAATATATTTCTCTGTTTTGCATTTGGTGATGCAAAATAATATTTATAATAGGAGATGGACTCAAGTTTGACACTGTTGTCAAACTTGGGATTTAAGTAAATTCATGTGCATGTGTGGTAAAGTAAGAGTATGGAATATATACATATAAAGAAATTTGTGATGAGTTCCATATTAGGAAACATATAAATAAATGATGTGGAGTTTATAAGTTCAAATAACTATTTCTTTTAATGTACTAGTCTCTTAAGAGACGATTTTACGGTCCAAGAAAATGGCTGATGAGTGGAGAAGAAGTACATTAATTCCTATTTATAAAAATAAAGGAGATATTCAGAATTGTAATAACTATAGAGGGATTAAACTCATGAGCCACACAATGAAATTGTGGGAGAAAGTAATTGAGCACAGGTTGAGATTGGAGACAAGTATTTCTGAGAATCAATTTGGTTTTATGCCAGGTAGATCAACTACAGAGGCGATTTATCTACTAAGGGGATTAATGGAAAAGTATCGTTGTAAAGATAAAGATCTACACATGGTTTTTATTGATTTGGAAAAAGCTTATGACCGTATACCAAGAGAAGTACTTTGGAAAGCGTTGGAAAAAAAAGGAGTACGGATTGCTTATATTAAAGCCATACAAGATATGTATGAGGGGGTAAAAACTAGTATAAGAACACCTAGTGGTCAAACAAAGGATTTTCCTATAAAGATTGGATTACATCAGGGATCATCTCTGAGTCCTTATTTGTTCAACTTGATTTTAAATGTTTTGACGGAACATATTCAAGAAGAAATCCCGAAATGTATGCTTTTTGCGGATGATATAGTTCTTATAGCAGAGACAAGAGAAGAGGTTAATTGTAAACTTGAATTATGGAGGAGGACATTGGAGTCGAAAGGTTTTCGTCTGAGTAGAAGTAAGACGGAATATTTATATTGTAAATTTGGTAAAGGAATATTCGACAATAATTTGGAAGTGAAATTGAGAGATCAAATTATACCTCAAGTGGAAAAGTTTAGATATTTGGGAGCCATTATTCAAAATGATGGCGAAATCAGTGGAGATATTTCACATAGAATTCAAGTTGGGTGGTTTAATTGGAGAAAAGCTAAAGGAGTTATTTGTGACCGTAAGGTGCCTAATAAACTTAAAGGAAAGTTTTATCGCACTGCTATCAGACCGGCAATGTTATATAGTAGTGAATGCTGGGCTCTAACGGGACAGCAAGAGCATAAAGTTGGAGTAGCAGAGATGAGAATGTTACGATGGATGTGCGGACATACACGTAAAGATAAAATTCGAAATGAGCACGTACGCGAAAAAGTGAGGGTGGCACCTATTGAGGAAAAAATGGTAGAAAATCGGTTGAGATGGTTTGGACATGTACAAAGAAAACCAAGGGAGGCACCAGTGAGAAGAGTGGAACATATAACTTTGAGTCCGATTAAGAGAGGTAGAGGAAGGCCTAAGAGAACACTCTTGGAAGTTGTTGAACGCGATCTCTTAATTAATAATATTCCTAAAAGTTTGATAAATGATAGAGCATAATGGCGTCTTGCAATCCATGTAGCCAACCCCACCTAGTGGGATAAAGGCTTGTTGTAGTTGTTGTTGTTGTACTAGTCTCTTAAGAAGAGCTTCCTTTAAATTTAATTTCCTCTTAAAAATTTAAATAGCTCTCTTGCTTAAAAATTAGTTTTTTGAGATTGACTCTGTCTACAAACTTGTTATGTTTTTCACTCTTAGGTGGACTTTGTGTAATCAATTGAAAACAGAGCCACATACATGCATGTGAGGGGGGCAAATGTAACCCTTCATATGGAGAAAATTATATATGGGATATGTAAAATTTATAATCTTGTATCCTTACTTTTAGATCAACTTCACTGTTGGAAAAAAAATACTTGATAAAAAATATTTGAGTTTAAAAACTTTTTAAATATATGATATTTTAACTCATATTCCATAAATTCAAACAAATTCCCTTTCTGTCAAACTTAAGCTTTATATCAACCTTTTCAACATATTTTTGTTCGAAAAAATTCTCAATATATTTTTTCCAAATGAAAATATGCATGATTTTACTTATGTTAGTGTATTTTTTGCCTAATGTAATTATTTTTAAAATCATTATATTATTTTTTAAATTATTAATTTTTAAATTTTAATGTTTCATACCCCCGATCTCAGGTCCTGGCTTTGCCACTATTTTGTCATCTAAACAAAATCAGAAATGCATAGATTATGATTGAGAATGCAGCAAAGCATGAACTAGAATTAGGCCTCTAAACACACACACACACACAAAGATAAATGTCACTTTCAAGTTATGCTCGTATCAAACTTTTAGATATCATGCATTTTAGCTATTTTATTGAAGCACTTCTTTAATATATTTTTTTGGAGGAAGCTTTATTTTAATAATTCTAATTGCATACAATTGAGGTGTCATGTTCTCCTTATATATTATTGATTTCTGGTGGCTTAACACCTTTACAGGTATTGGTTATTTTTTTAGGAATTGTTGATGTCAAGATTGAAACCATTCGTCTTCTATATGACAAGATTATGAGTGAAGAAAGATTGAGTCTGGTTATACTTATTCTGCAAAGCAAAATGATCCCGTACGCAAGAAAAGAAATACAAAATTGGCCATTTAGCAGGGTCGACTTTTAAAGTAAGTTACAAATTCCTAATTATGTCAACCAATTCTTTTCAAGGGTATTTGAATAATTTACAAGTTGTCAAGATTTATGTGAATTTTAATTTAATACTGAATCTCAATTTTGGTTTCATGGTCACAGAGACAAGGAGATTCTTTGTCCTCTTTTGTGCACTTCAATGATGAACATTTTGAGTTGGATGCTTTCTAGGGCTACAAATATGGATGGTATTAAGGTCTTACTATCTGTTCAAAGGAGGCCAAAGTTTTTTGTGCCAGGCTAATTTTGGCTTGTTAGGTTTAATCACGGCTTTTTTTTTTTTAATATAAAGGAAGGCGGAGCCTTAAAAAAGATTAACTTGTAAGGGCTAACACATGTCTAACATCGACAACATCTCGATCCTCAAAATGTCTATGCATCGTGGTGGTGGTTCTCTAATGATCATCACGTTGTCATCCATGTCATGAGCATTTTCCCCCTACCCAATCAGCACACCTATAATTGCTAATCTCTTGATGTGCTCATGGGATATCTTCCAGTTCACATGATTAATCCTCTTATGCCATTAGCGAGATTTTAAACATTGGGTGATAAGAAATCATGGCTTTCATTTACTTACATGTCCCTTTTGAGGGCAATTAATTTACAACCTACTTTCTGAGATCCAATGTGCAGATCCAATCGGAAATTTTGCCTCATTTATTTCTTCCCCTTGTAGGAGTAAGTTACCATTAGAATAGGTCTCAAGAGATATTAGGTGTGTGTTACGTTAACCTAGCCCAATTTGAATATTGATGTCAGGCGCAACTCAAGGTAGAGAAAAGTCACGTGGATGTTGCGTGACCACCTTTCTACTTAAGTCACGGAGATACACGTGAGGAAGGGCTTGCATGAAGAATCACGTGGAATCTCTCTTTGATATCTCCTCCTGTCATTCTCTCTGCTTTCTATTATTTTTCTATTATCTTTTCTGTTACTCAATCATTTCCTCCTGCTGTATGTTGGTTCATGGTTAATTAATAATATTGCTGCCCTAAGAGTTTTCTATCAAATCCTTGTGATTGTATCATTTGGTGCTTTCATTGACCTCCCGATTGCCGACGGTACTCGTCTTACTGTTCTTAGTGCGAACGTCAAGCAACTATAGGATTGGTTAGAGGAACATGATTTGATTCTTGAAAAACGTGCCTCCTAATATGATTCCTGTCTCGAGCTTCTTGAATCTACCATGCGTCATGTTACACTTCAGCTAGAGTCCATTGGTCGCCGTTGTGACCGGATTCTCCACCAATCATCGTCTGGTTCTTCTTCAGTTTCGTGCTGCCCAAACCTTCCACTTACATTAAGTCAAGCTTGATTTTCCTTGCTTTGATGGCTCTAATCCCTTGAACTGGATTTTTCATGCCGAGCACTTTTTTCATTAGTACGATACTCCTAATGATCATCACTAATTGTTCGATTTCATTCACTTTGATGAGCATGTAGTTCCTTAGTTTCAAATATTGATGAAGGCAAACCAGTTACATGGCTGGGCTGATTTGGTTCGTGCCATTGAAGATCATTATAGTTCATCCTAGTTTTATTGCCCCTGGGTTAAACTTTTTAAACTCTCTATGTCTTCTTCATTCGATATTTATTATCATGATTTCATGACTCCAGCTAATCGGGTTGATGATTTGTCTGATCCACTTTATTAGATTATTTTTTGAGTGCTTTACCAGCAGATCTCAAGCGTGAGGTGCAGGCGAAGGAGCCTCATTCCCTTCTTCAAGCGGTTGCCTTGGCTCGTCTGTATTCTAAGATACACTTACCCCCTATTTCAGGGCATTCCTTCTTGCTGACCTTCAGGGGCTTTGGTTTCTTTGGGCTCCATTGTTCCTTCAGTTCTGAAACCATCCGCCACCTCTGCATCTTCGTCGATTGGGTACACCTAAACTTATCTTCCTACTCCCTCTTCTAAGTTGCAATGACTGGTGCGTTGCATCTTTCCCGTGAAAATGCAGATTCGATGAGAGAAAGGGTTGTGCTACAACTGTGACGAGAAATCCTTATGGAATCACAAATGTCCTAACAAGCAATTCCTCATGTTGATCACTGATGATGAAGGCTCTGACTAGCTTGATACCATCGACCTTGCGGATATGCTCATACCTGCTCTATTGTGCTCAAAGCAGCCACCATCTTCTTCCTTGCATCACTTGTGCTTACAAACCTTTCATGGATCAGGTGACTATTGTACAATCCTTTTTGATGGCATCATCGACAGTCTGCCCATTCAAAGGCATCTGACTATTTCATTCATCTTAGGGTGGTACGTCACTTGAAGCTACTTATGAAACCCTTGGCACATCCATTACAAGTACAAATCAAAATTTACACCTGACTATTGGCGGCCACTCCATTCAGCTTGATGTCTACGTTCTTTAAATCACTGGTTCTGACTTGGTGATAGGGCCAACTGGCTTGTACTCTCAGTGAACACATAATGAACTATAGTACTGCCACACTTAGGTATTTCATTAATGATTCATTTATCATTTTGCAAGGCTATCATTTCCTTGCTAACCATGCCATGCAGCCTAATCAACTTCGTTTAATGGCTACCACTGATTCTATCATAGAATGTTATCTACTTAGCTATGATCGTGTGGAGACACCTTCCATCATCGATACTTTAGCTCTCCCTGCCTCGACTCCTGCTGATTTGGCTACCCTTCTTCAAATTTTTACTAATATTTTCTAGGTGCCGAAGGCACTGCCACCACCGAGATCCCACGACCACTACATTCCCTTAGTACCCAGCACTTCCCCTATCAAAGTTTGACCGTATCATTATCCGATGATGCAAAAAATAGAGATTGAGCAACTTGACGAGGAAATGCTTTCTTCTAGGATTATACAACCTAGCCAAAGCCCATTCTCAACCCCTATGTTGCTAGTCAGAAAAAAAGATGACACCTGGCACTTTTGTATTGACTATCGTGCCCTGATTTTTGTCACTGTTAAGGATGCGTTCCCATTCTGACAGTCGACGAGCTTCTAAATGGACTTCACAGTTCACAATTTTATTCTAATCTAGATCTTCATTATGGGAAGACTGCCTTTCACGCACACCACGACCATTATGAATAGATCGTGATGCCATTTGGCCTCACTAATGCTCCAGCGAGTTTTCAGGCCTTGATAAATGACATTTCCCAGCCATTTTTGTTCAAAATTCATCCTGGTCTTCTTCGATGATATCTTGGTGTATAGTCCAACTTGGGCACTCCACTTAAAACATTTGGTTGTAGCCCTGGAGCTTCTCCGTCAACATCATGTATTTGTAAAACTTTGTAAGTGTGTTTTTGGTAAATGTTAGGTCAAATATTTAGGACACTTGGTGTCTACCCATAGTGTTGCTAGGGGCAATTCGAAGGTTGAGGCCGTTCAACATTGGCCTAGCCCAACGACCATATCCTAGCTTCGCGCCTTTCTAGGATTAACAGGGTATTTCTATAATTTTATTTGGTCATACGCTTAGATTGCAAGTCCTTTGACTCATCTTTTATAGAAGGATGCCTTCCATTAGACCTAACAAGCCCAAGACGCCTTGGCTCCTTGAAACAAGCACTTTCCACAACCCTTGTTCTAAGTCTTCCCAAATTTCACTCAACCATTTGTTCTTGAGACAAACACATCAGGGGTGGGTGTTGGTGCCGTCCTTAGTTAGAATGGCCATCCGATTGCTTTATTCTCCAAGCAGCTATCTCCTTAAGATCAATCTAAGTCGGCTTATGTTCGGGAATTACTTGCCCTCATAGAGGCTGTCGCCAAGTTTCGTCACTACCTTTATGGCCACCATTTTGTAATTAGGACTGATCACCACAGCTAATAGCACTTAACCTCTCAGAATGCTCATGCTCTTGAACAACAAGCCTGTTTACCAAAGCTCCTGGGATATGATTTCACCATTGAATTTCTCTCTGGTAAGTCTAATATTGCCGCCGATGCCCTGTCACGGGTCTCCTATTTTGCTTTTTCAATGGTCAACTCATCTTACCTAACAGACTTACTTGCTGCCTTATGAGCTTCCCCAAAGATTCAAACCTAAATACATAAGTTGCTGGCCGACCCGTTGTCGATGTTGGGGCACACAACGCACGACTGGTTATTGTTTTCGCACAACCATCTCGTTCTTCCAATTGGCGACTCTCATCTGCTTGATCCCTTGTTGCGAGAATTCCACTCTTCATTTTTGGGAGGTCATATCGGTTTCCTCCGTACTCATGTGAGGCTTGTCACTTTTTTTTTGCCACCCATGCGATGGGATATTTGCCATTTTGTTTAGAACTGCTCTGTGTGCCAACGTACCAAATCTTCTTAGCAACACCCAGCTGGGTTATTAACACCTCTGCCTATTCCTTCTTATGTCTGGGAGGATGTCGTGATGGATTTTATTGTCCGCTTACCTTCTTCTAAGGGTTATACTGTCATTATGGTGGTTGTGGATCGTCTTATAAAGTATAGTCATTTTGCCCCCTTACGATCCAATTTCTCTACTACACAGGTTGCCTCTGCTTTTCTTACTCATGTGGTCAAACACCATGGCATTCCTAGACCTATTGTGCCTGACCGTGAACGGGTATTCACTAGTGTGTTTTGGCAATACCTCTTTAAACTACAAGGTACTGAGTTATGAATGAGTTCGGCATACCATCCGCAAACTAAGGCCAACCGAAAGTCCTGAACCAGTGCTTAGAAATGTATCTTCACTGCTTTGTTATAGATAATCTATACTCATGGCTTTCTTTTTTACCATGGGCTGAGTTCTCTTATAACACTGCATTCCACTCAGCTATCGGGATGCCACCTTTTAAGGTGTTATATGGCCGCAACCCTCCTTCTATCTTGCGTGTCAAACTAGCTGATGGTACCCTTTGGGTTGTCCAATACCATCTCACTCTCTGTGATCACCTATTAGAACAATTGAAACAGAACCTTCACTAGGCTCAGGACTGTATGAAATTACAAGCGGACTCTCGTCGAGCTGTTGGGGATTTAGTCTGGGTGAAACTTCAACCCTACAAGCAACACTCATTGAAGTTGCAGTTGGTTTGGGCCCTTTCCTATTTCTCAGCGTATTGGCCCAATGGCATATCGTCTAGACTCGCCTCTTTCCTCTCGCATTCACCCAGTATTCCACATTTCGTTACTCAAGAAATTCGAGGGTTCTTTGTCTACCACACCCGTCACCATTCCTTTTGCTCTAGCTGATCAGGGTCTTATTATCTCACCAACTGATGTTAAGGATGTTCGTCATGTCAAGCTTCGAGGCACTTGGGTTACCCAATTACTAATTTAATGGCATGGCCGCGATGAGTTCACATGGGAGCCTTTGGATTTGATTCTCAAAGACTACCCAGCCTTTGACCTTGGGGACAAGGTCACTTTTGATGGGGACGGAAATGTTACATTAGTAACCCAACCCAATATGAATATTGGATCTACCTCAAAGTCCGAGCTCAATCAACCTATTGATGTCAGGCATAGCTCGAGGCAGAGAAAAGTCACGTGGAAGTTGTGTGAACACCTTACTACTTAAGTCAGGGAAATACATGAGAGGAAGGGCATGCATGAAGAATCACGTGGAATCTCTCTCTGACATCTTCTATCATTCTCTCTGCTTTCTATTATTTTGCTGTTATCCTTTCTGTTACTCAATCATTTCCTTTTGCTGTTCGTTGGTTCATGGTTGATTAATAATATAGCTGCCTTGAGAGTTTTCTATCAAATCCTTGTAATCGTATCAGTGTGTCTTAGTACTTTGGATCAATTTCTACAAATTCACTTTAAATGATTTGGTAATAAGGATAGCAAAAAATTTGTTACACTATGATATTTATGAGATTGGTGTTTTTTTCCAGGGAATTTCCACTTCTGATGGACATGGTTTGAACAGCTTTCATGCACTAATTAATTAACATTCCATGCCTTGTGTTTATTAATTTATTCAAGCTTTTTTTTTTGTCTCAAATATTTCTTATCCTTGATATATTATTCCTCCTTCTGCTTCTAATATAATATTCTTTTAAATAAATGATATTGTTCATAGATCAATGACTTGCTGATGAGTATCTCAAAATGTATTAATTTGCTGTATTAATCAATGACTTGCTGTAATAATGTGCAAAATGTAGATACATAAGGTGGCAACAACTATGAGTATAACAAGATTTAAAGACATTTAACTCGCACACAATTTGATAAACACAGGTTATATCAGCTGCTAATCTTTTTTTTTTTTTTTGGCTGGTATTTTTATGACCTCAATTAACTTCAATTGTGATTGTATATATCAGCTGCCATGCTTCAAGAAACTGATGCGACGACATGTTACTATAGGCTGGAAAAAGGACAAGTGGTGAAGATCATTCACATTGTTGGGCGCGTTATTCCTTTGTAATACTTATCGTTGTGTAACTTAATATTTTTATTTGCATTTATGCTATCTGGGGCAACAGTGAGAACCAGATTTAGGAGAAATTTGAACAAAATAGGTATTATTATTTGCTAATTAAGATCTGGTTTAAAAATACATTCTTCATATGGAATGATCCTTGTCATCACCGAGCAATTTGTTTAGTTGTCCATAATTTTAACAATATTAATCTATCATCTCATTTTATTTATAAGTCACTTCTAACTATATTAGTATAATTAAAAAATTAAATAAGAAATTGTGTTTATTTTCTATTATTAAATTTATCATATTTAACATACATTTTCTCTTAAATGCAATATTTTACAATATTTATAGAAAATTGTAAAAGGTAGAATTAAAAGAAAGTGATTAATATTTCATATTTTTATATAAAATTAATTATAAAGTGACTATTAATTTTTTTAAAAAGGATAACTTATATATATTATTCAAAGAATAGATGTTATATATAGCCGAGCTCCATGGGCTAAACAATATTATACTTGTTGTTAATATGTGTGAGGCATGTGAATATTTTTGTAACTTGAGTAAAAAGACAATTACATCCTTGGAGGTTCTAAATAGGGGTGTTCATAGTCCATAATTTGCTTTTTTGTTGATTAATTATTGAAGCAGATATTGACACTTGTTCCTTTTCAATTTCATGCATAAAATTCAGTTGTTTTCCGATGTAACAGTTTATGTTTAAGTTTCTGTAGAAATGAAAACAACCAAGATTTTCAAATTTAAAATTATATTTGATGTGTCAAAAAACTTTCTAAGGTGAATGAAAGAATATGGGAAAATCTTTTAAATGATACAGCACTCAAAACTATTAGTTTGATTAATAATAAACAAATCATTTCAAATTGAGTCTTTACGTGCATGCAAATTTAATTTGGATGTCCTGAATCCCAATGTTAGTTCAAGCAAAATGAACAAATCATTTTTAATTAATTATCTAATAGGAATAAAAAAAACTAATAAAACAATCCATTTTGCACATCAAATAATGAAAAGACAGTTAAAATTATCTTAATGTACATATTAAAATAAAAGATGTGAAGTACAACATATAAAAGCATATTAAGAAAAATTAATTGATAAAATAATAATTTTTATTTATTTAATTTTCTAATAAAAAAATTAAAGAAGCATTAAAAAAAAAAAGCTAACCTTACTTTGGAGAAGCTAAGGAAGGAATAAGCTTTTAGTGAATTATATTTTTCAGTAAACAAAACAAATGACTAATAAATACATAATAGAGCAATAAGCTGCAAAAAACTAGCACTTTTTGTTCTGAATTCATTCACAAGTTGTTTAGTTCTAATTTTAAAATGACCAACATTCATACATTGCAGCTGGAACTTTTAGAAGACAAAGTTCTTATAACAATTTACAATCTCTTAAGTTCTCACTATAAGAATTTTTCATCTATGTCTCTTAATCCTTCAAGGTCAGTTCTCTAACATCACAATGTTCAGTTTCTCAACATCAGTACAAGTAGCAAGAACCAGAAAGCCAGGCCAGGATCACAAAATTTGCTATGAATTTGATCTCTTATATGGCAATATTGTTCTTGAAGTTTCCATTTCCTAGCAACTTGAAAATTAGCAATTCAATATGAAAAGTTTAGTGCAACCATATAACTCAAAAGCTAGCAATGAAAAAATTTTCAGTTCAATTACATTACATAATTTTAAGTTTTTAACCGAGTCTTTGAAATATTATTTTGGCCAATTTATGTATTTAAATTTTAAAAAATATTACTAAAAAAATATGCTTGTATAGGTAAAAAGTTTAAAATATAAATAAAAGGTAAATATATGTGCTTTAATTTTTTTGGTAATTTAAATAATTTTTAGATAATATTTATATTTAAAGAAGGAATATTTTGGTCCAACATATATAATTTAACCGCCAACGAACATTTGGGTGGATGGAAATAAAATATTAAAAATAAAAAGGATGTATATGTAATTAAAGTAAAATAGATGGAAAGTCAAAATATTTTCCTATAAATATAAACTATTTATGTAGCAAACTCTAATTCTTTATATCATATTACTATTCTCACTTTGTTTATGCAAAATTGATTTTGATGTCTTGATCAAAATGCATTGGAGTTGGACTTAAATTTCTTTAAATATTGGAATTGTTTGGCTATAATTTAGTAATTATGCAAAATTCTCCCATTAAATAGAGTTAACTACAAAATTTATACAATCAATTATATCATTCACTAATAATCAAATTTTTTTTATTATCTACTTTTTATATCCTCACCCCCGTTTTTCTTTTGTAATTTCCATCTCTTGGCTTCTCGCCCTTTTCTTTTCTTTCCTAATCCATGTTCCTCTAGAGGGATGACAGATCCCGAATGATAATTATGGCGGGCAAAATTTTAAATAAGGTGAAATATGAGGGATAATCAGAATTAATTTTAGCAATTTTTATAAAGAAAAAATAAATAACTTGCCGCCACTCCAACAGAAAAGGTGCATGAGGACATAGGAAGTTTTTCTGTGGCGATGGATCATGATGATTCAATTTTTAAGCATGAATGAAAATTTTCTACTGAGGCAGAAAAAAGTTCTAATCCTCATATCTTAAACCAAATCATGTAGCAACATCTCCTATCATATACTCCCTCCAGACTACAACATAAATTATAATTAATTAATTTACAATTAAAGTTAGTTGAAACTTTAAGTTCTTAAAAATGCCCATACCTTTTTATTTATACTCTTATTAAATACTCTATATAAAATTCTTGATAATAGCAATTAAAATTTCAAAGCATGATTTTTTTCCAAAAAAAAAGTAATAAATAATATAGGGATATAGTTAAAATAAATAAATATAATTTTTTTAATGCCCTGTATTTTCCAATGCCCTGTATTTTACTTTGATAGTCTGCTTTTAATTTCCAAAAAATGAAAAGGAATACATGTGCCCGCCACACACATCTACATACGTAAGTATACACAAGCATATGTGTATAGCTTTCTTGATCCATTTACTATCAAACATTGGGCTCTGTATTTAGATATTCTTGAAAAATTAAGATAAATGTACTATGGTATTATATTTATGATAAATCAAAAGGAAATTCGTTTAGTTATATCAGCATATGACAAATCAGATTCATATGGAATGGTTGTTCAAACCAAACAAATTGGTTAGCTGCAGCAACCTCAACACAACCTTGGCTCTACATTACATAAATACAGAGAGAGAGAGAGAGAGAGAGAGAGAGAGAGAGCAAAAGGAAAAGAAATAAAGGGGATAAACAAAAGGCATTTGAAGGAACATATGAATTCGGTTACCACATGGAGAGTTGCAATCTCTAAATGACCAATATATACAGTAATATATTAGCTCATAATTTGAAATACCCTTTGAATAGGTCTCTCTGGACCAACTAGCGTACATTGAATAGAAACAAAACAATTTACAAGCTCAACAACAAAGGACCGACCACTAAATTTAATTTGTTGACAATTGTAGCATGGAACATGATTCTTCCCTAACTATGAATATGATCTCTTGCATTGTTCATCAGAGGAATGGATCATTCAGCACAACACTGTAGAACTGAAAGGAAAGGATTATAAATTCAGTTTTGTCAAATCGCATAATTGGGCTTCTTGTTTGTGGAATAGACTGTCACATGAAGAATTGAATACTCACCCTTGACTAAATGAAGTTAGCTATTGGGATTTGCCACAAAGCCTTTTTTTTTTTTTTTTACCCATCATTTTTTGTTGTTGTTTTAATAGCTTTGACAGCATCTCTAGCATGCTTGCAAATTCAGAAAAATGTACATGAAATGGTTCAAACATTGGCACTACACTACTTCACTTATTCTGACAAATCAACAAGCTCCTCATGCTCCCAAAGACATCAAGATAAAAGCCTTCCACCCTTAAGAATCAAGCCATGAATGGCACTGGGCATTGTCATAATTGAAAATACAGCATGCTAGGCACCAAAGCATTCGGTTTCCACCGCTTGACTGAGATTATAACAACAAATTCAGACAAAATGAAAATGAATGAATCCCAAAGCATAGCAATCAATCTTGGCTTCACTAGATTTCTTGAGGAATAGTGAATAGTTATAAAATTAAAAAGGGCAGTGCTATATAAAAAGCCAGATTGCAATCTCATAAAGTACCTGCAACCAGCAAAGATTCCAGTTAATATGTCCAGAACCATATTCCCACCCTATCCAACCCCATTGTTCATCTGCACTTTTGACAACTTGCACAAGAATACCATCAAATGCTGTGGACGATGAAGACCAGAACTAGGAATAGCAGCACATGGGAAGATAAGGTTAGAAATGGTGGAGGCTTCAAGCATGTGGTTCCGTGGACAAGATTTGTTGTGAGGATGTGATCATCACAAATTTGCTTCACATACATTGAAACTCATGATAATCCAAAGACATGATCTTTCCTTAGCATTTCTGCATATGGATAAAGAGATAAAAGCATGAGAAAGAATCATAATTATACTTTAGTTGGATTTTTGATGATTTAGTCATCATTTGGAGAGTCATTTATCATAAGAAAATTCGAAATGACTAATCCTCTATATTAGATTGTTATTTATCTTTATGAAATCATTCACAAAAATGAAACTGAATACATCAAGATAAAACCACCCATGATAGTGGTGACATTATTAGAATTGGGAACGTAATTAGTATGTGAGGCATCAAAATAATATCCAATAATTATCCCCACTAAACTTAGACTTTCACAGCAAATAATGCAGACATCATGAAATGAATGAATCTCAGAAGTCCAGCATTGAATTTTGGCATGATTACATTTCTCTAGGAATTATGAACAATAATAAAACTCTTAACAAAAGAGAGATTCAAATAGAAAAAAGTAATCACTTTAGTTTCATTTAACATTTTAGTGCAATACTATAGAGAATAACTTCATAGGCATATATCAGTTAAGCAGTTATCTGTTTCTCTTGGCACTGTTCTCGGACATTTATCAATGTTTAAGAAACAAAGTCACGGAAAGAGATAAAAGGACTGGGGGGTACTTGAATCATGGGAGACTAATTCAACCATTTGAATTTTCCCTCATGCTGTTAGTTTTTGGCAGTTGTTTCATTTGTTGCTACATTGATTGACAAGCTGGTACGTAGTTTTGTTCCAGAGTCAAATCCAGCTACAGATAAAGAATTAAAAAGTGAAACAGATGATTCAAAAAGGAGAAGTAGATGCAGGACAAAGTAAGCTCAGGCGTTTAATGTCAGCAATAAACAGAACAGAAGATTTCCCAACCTCCACAGAAAAAACATACCCGAGGCTAAAAGAGGAGAAAATTTTTCAGGTAATTGATCTCACATAAACTGATCTCACATAGAATCAATGCTGTGTGTTGGTCACTTCAATAAGACCAACCGAAGTCTAGTTGTACCTGCAACCAGGAAAACTTAAAGCCAATTAATTTATCAATTCACACATTTTCAACATCCAGTGCAAGGGAATATAAGAAAATCAACAAAAATTGCAGTTAATGTGTCCAAAAACATACTCCTATCCTTTCCAACAGGGGAAAAAAAGTAGAGTTGGAGAGTTTTACTGTCAAATTCTTAAAAAACCAAACAACTTCGAGGAATTCAAACCTCTAGAAAAAGAAACCAAAACATAGCAGAGCTTTATTTTCAGGAAAGGAGGACTCTTACAAAACAAAAATGAGCCAAAGCAGAGTAAGAACATCCACACCCCTCTGATGGAAAATGATAGGTCCTCCTTACTTCCTTGCATGTTAAAGAGCCAAACAAGAACCAAACTAAAATATCCATAGAAAATTAAAAGCACCATTGTTCATCTGCACTTTTGATAACTTCCTCAAAGAATACCGTCAACTGCCAAGAATGAAGACTACCACTAGCATAGTGGAAGCTTCAAGCAAGTGGTTCTATGGACAATTCGTAGATTTGGTTTACATATATACATGAGACTCAAGATAGTCCAAAGACATGGTCTTCGGCTTAGCATTTCTGCACATGGAATAGATTTCATGAGGAATAGTAAACAGTCATAAAACTCGCAAGTCTTGATAAGAAAGAGTCAAATTGAACAATGGAATCAATTAGTTTCATAAAATACTATTGCGAATAACTTCATAGGTATAAATTGGTTAATGGTTATCCTTTTCTTTGAAATGTTATTGGACAAATATCAATCGTAAAGAAACAAAGCAACAGAGGTAAATAAAGGACAATAGGTACCATTGATCGTTTGCAACTAATCCATAAATTTCATGTGTGCCATTGGTTTTCGCCAGTTGTTCACTTGTTGCAGCTTTCATGGACAAGATTGGCAAATTTATTTCAGATTCAAATCCAACTACAAATAAAAAATTGAAAAGTGAATAGAAGATACAAAAGGAGAAGTAGATGCAGGACAAAGTAAGCTTCAGGTGCTTAGAGTCAGTTACAAATAATTCAAAAGATTTGTCAACTTCTATTGAAGAAAGAAACCATGAGATAAAAGAAGAGTATAGAAAGAAACATTAACACAAATAGAAAGCTTTTCAAAGGTGATCAATTATGATTCAATTCTCAAGCATGCCTAAAACTGAATTTCAATATCTTCACAATTGTTTTCAGCAGAGTATTGTCTAAGAAGTTCTAATCCTCGTTTAGCAGACTTCTTTCCAAATAAACAAGATTCCCTATCTTAAACCAAATTCATACAACTGTCTCCCATCATATATTTTGATGTGGTTAGATTCAAAGTTTCCTATTATCTAACGATTGAAAGTAGAAAAGACTATAGATTTTTGACATTTTACTATCAAATTCATCAAAATAATAAGTAACCTTATCCTGGAATTCAAAACTCTAGAAAAAGAAACCAAACACAGCAGAACTTCAGTTTCAAGGAAGGTGATTCTTCCAGAACCACGATAAGAAGGAGTACAAACAAATGGAAAATGATGGATCCTCCTTTGTTCCTCTCAGTAGAAAATTAAGAGCAATATCACAACTAGGGTGGTGAATAGAATCTAACCCCATTGTTCATCTGCACTTTTGATAACTTTCTCATAGAACAATGCCGAGGAAGATGAAGACCACAACTAGGACTACCTGCACATGGGAAGATAAGGTCGGCTAGCGGAAGCTTCAAGCATGTGGTTCTATGGACAAGATTTCATGCGAGGATGGGATATTCACAAATTTGCCTTTCGTACATTGAAACTCAGGATGGTCCACATCTATGGTATTGGGCTTAGCATTTCTGCACATGGAGAAAAATAAAAGCATGAGATAGAATCATAACTACACAGGCAAACATGTCTGTTTTGAAATTCAAATTATTGCTGGTGTGCATTAGGTGTTAGATAAAACAAAACTCATGTAAATTTTGCCACACAATCAGATGATGTGCATGAGTTTCTACGTAGCCGTGAGGGCATAATTACTGACATTTCTCGTGGTTGTAGAATTATGAACACTCAATGAATGAATGAATGATGAAAAAGTTAAGGCGCTAACTTTTAAAATTCTTGAGCTTGTTGTTAAGGCAAGAAAAACGGTTATAGATTTATGAAACTTTTCATGATGATCATATTATTAGGATTTTCACGTCCAAAAAGAGCCTACAAAAGTGGATCCTAAAAGGGTAAAACATATCCTTGGAAACTACCAACAATGTAAGAGTAGTATCATTAGCGAAATCACATGTTGCCTACTGGAAAAGCACCATGAGATGCTGAGGAAACTCAGGATAGTCCAAAGACTTGATAATTGGCTAAGCATTCCTACACAAGTAACAACAATGAGCTTTTAAGTAAATGGAGATAGCATCATAATTAAACATGTACACAGAGCTTTAATCTTGCTGTAAAATCAGATACTCCTTCCCATCCTCAATGAAAGAGCTAGATAACTAATTCACATAGATTGAGGAAATTAATTAAGTTGGTTAGTTGTAAAGATTGTATGTTGATTTTCCTAAAATAACCCTTCCTTTTAATCATTTACTACCTCTATTAAAAAAATATAAGGCATTTATTTTGAGGTTAGATATTAAAAAATATAAGGCTTTTTTTAATTTTCAATGTATAGTTAATGAGTTTTTGTTAAAAAAATCGTAATAAAAAAATCAGTCAACCCTTCAACTATCTTAAAGTCAGCTAGAGAAATTTTAAAGTAACGAATTTTTTTTCCCAAAAGTAATAATTATTTACATGAAATTATTTGATATAAATAAGAAAAGTTTTCAAATATGATTATTATTGTCAAAATACAATCTGAACACATGCAACTTAAAATGATCTAATTTCGTTTACCAAAAATAAAATAAAATAAAATCATCTAATTTCAAAGTTTGGTTGAACAAGTGGCAATGATTAGAAGATGTCGTCATTTATTAATGATTCGTACACGCTCACGTTTTTCTGCAATAATTTTGCTGCTCACAAATACTTTTAACAGTTGCACATCATTTTTAATTTTATGAAAGATAGAGAGAGTGAAAAAAATAAATTAAATCCAAGAAACGCAATGATATTAAAGTACTAACCTAATTAAGAAAGAATATTAGGGACGAAACTCTACATATGCATCATAACTCCCAGGTGAATGAATGAATGAACTGTCAACAAGAGACGAAAGAAAGGTAAAATATTAAAAGTTAAAATTACAATATTGGTTCAGCCACGGAAGAAACAATATTTTATTGTAAAGGGATTCAATAGTGCAAGGCTTCTTATTTATGGGTAGGGGCGTACTCCAACTCCAACAAATGCCAATTTTTGTTTTTTTAATTATATTCATTTTCATGGTATTATTTTTGTTGAGAATTATCATGAACTATAATATTTTCATGATTTTTTAGACATTTCTTGTCATTACAATTTTTTAATCCCTTTAAAAATTCAAAATTTATTTTTAACTTAATATCATGAAAAAATAATTGATACTCCCTCCGTTAAAAAATGCAAGGCATTTTTTGACGGGTTGAATGTTTAAAAATGTAAAACTATTAAAAGTATTGGAATAAGATTCGGTTAAAAATGCCTTACATTTTTTAACGGAGGGAATAGTTATTTATCATATGCAATTTTTTTAAAAAAATACTTTTCATTCTAATATTAATTTTATAAAGAATATATATAATTACATTTTTTTAAATAATTCTTTTAATATATTTTTCAAAAAATAAGTTTCAACTTAATAAACAACAAAAAAAAAGAAAAAAAGTAAACGGACGAAACCAAACAACTCATTTAAAGTCCCAAAAAAAAAACTCTATAATTGTTAATCCAAGGATTAAAACTAGGAGACTGGGTGCTTATTGAGTTTCAAATTCCCATGTAAAAAAAATAATTACAATGACAATTTCGTGGATTTTGAGTAGACTACAAAATATGTTGCCTTTACTTTTAGTTTGTTTTTTAAAAAAAGTGAATGTCAAAACAATGGAAGGTAAAAAACATACCTGTAAGGGAATGCAGTTCCATCTAATCCATATACACCTCTGGAATGTGAGAAATTTTATGCCAGCCTGGTCCATCCACTTTTTGTTGGTACCGCTGCTTTAGTAATGGACTATTTCCTCCAATATGTATTGAAGAAAGGGAGTCGGGTAAACCTTCCTCTGGAAAAGAATGGAGATTTGGGCAATCCCAAATCTCTAAGGATCGAAGAGATGTGAGGGAGAGAAGGCCATTGTTGTTTATTTTTGTCAAATTTGAACATCCATTGAGAAAAAGAGATGTTAGATTGGGCGGCAAATGTTGCTCTTCTAAGAAAGACGCGGCATCTTCAAAATCATGACCACCCACGGATAACTCTTGTAGAGAATGAAGCTTGTGCAAGCCCCAGCTCATACGACAAGCTATGAGTTTCGGACAACTTTTTATTGAAATCCTGACAAGGCTTGAAGGAAAACCTCTTTGAGGAACCAATTGTAGCTGTGGACATCTCTTCAGCTCTAAAGAACGAAGACAGGGGAGCTGTGCATGCATGTCTTCAAGAAGTGACTTCAGATGGGTCATGCCAGAAAGGGTGATATTTTCGAGTTTCGGATAAGAGGAATGTTTAATAGGGAATGATTCAAGTTCCAAGCCTTCACATCCTGTAATTAATAGATATCCCAAACATGGAAGGCGTAGAGGAAGGGATTTCCTTAATTTCGGACAGCTTTCTATAAACATGAGTTCAAGGCGAGGAAAACATTCACCTTCAAAATGCTTCCATTCTTCCAATTCCCCCATATCTTTAATTAGCAAATTTTCAAGGGATGGAAACGGAGCAATTGATAAATTCTCCCCGTAAAACTCTGACCCAATCTCCTTTATTCCTTCTAATTTAGAAATTCGAAGCATCTTTAGAGAGGGCAGCTGCCCAAGTGGTGGTAAACAAAAGCAATATTTACATGCCCTCAAGTCAACAGATACTAAATTAGGTAGATAAGGAGCATCCATCCAGTCCGCAAACCTTGTGCCACCATAGTTTTTAATAACAAGATGGTTCAAGTTGATATGAGGTTGAAGAGCCTCCAAAACGGACATTTCATTTTGTGAATCCACATTGTTTCCACTCCATCGCAAAGTTAAGTTTTTCAAGTGATTCTTCTCTTTCATATTGGCCACCTTGGCATCCATTGGATCGTTGATGTTATCCAACTCAAAAATCTCAAGCCTGCCTAACTCTCTAATATTGAATTTTCCTAACTCTCTAATATTGGGCCAGCTTTGCTTTCCCACACAGAATCTTGTCAATACTTGAAGATGTTCCATCCTTCCAATGTTTATTGACATCTCCCTTATGTTAGTCCCAACCAAATCAAGATGTCGAAGATTGATGAGATTGTGCAAATCTGCTGGCAATTCAGCCAAAGACCTACACCCTCCCAATTTCAACGATTGCAAACTGAGCACCTTACAAATTGAATCAGGTAACTTGCTGATCCCAGTACCTGAAAGGTCTAAATAATGCAAATTCATTAATTTGTACAAATCCTCGGGTAACTCAACAATTTCACGGCAGCAGATCAATTTCAAAGTTTGCAAATTATACACGGTGCCGATTGAATCGGGTAACTTTTTAATCCTACTACGAGAGAGGTCTAAATAACGAAGGTGCTTTAAATTCCTTATACCATCACTTAATTTAGTGATAGTTGAAACCAAATTCAAGCTCAAAACTCGCAGGTGCTTAAATCTTGAAAACATTTCAACCTCAACCTTACCACCAATAGGACCGTACATTTCTCGTGGTAGAGTAGCAAAACATCGTAACTGCTCACACTCATAAATAGGTTCCAATGATAATTCATCCTTTCTGACAAAAGTTGAGAATGAACAGTAGCGTATCCTTTCATTAATATTATTTTGCACCTTATCACCCTCCATCATCAAACAAAATCCTTCGGAGACTGATTTCGCTAAATCATTTATCAGGTCGTGCATGATTAATTTGTCATCATCAAATCTTGATTTCTCAACAAATGACCTTGATTCTAGTTCTTCCAAAATTTCATTCCCCAATTCCTCCACACTTTTATTTCCTTGGTTGCAACGTATCAAATCCTCTGCCATCCACATTTGGATTAGAGACTCCTTGTCAATTTCAAAGTCTTTAGGAAATATAGAACAGAACGCAAAACACCTCTTCAAATGAGAAGGAAGATAATGATAACTTAGCCGTAGAGCTGGCATTATATTACTCTTTGGTAACTGCCATATCTCACTCTCAAGAATTTCATTCCAATAGTTCTCTGAAAATTTTGTTTGCAAGAGGCTACCCAATGATTTTATGGCCAGAGGCAACCCGTCGCACTTTTCAATAATTTTTTTGCCAATTGCCTGTAGACTTGAACACAAGCTAGCATCGTTGTTTTTGAACGCATGTTCCTCAAATAACTTCCAACCATCTTCTTCATTCAGTAAAGCTATGCGATGCACTTCAACAGAGACCATGGCTGATGCTACCTTTTTATCACGTGTTGTAACAAGGATCTTACTTCCAGAAGCCCCAGAACGAAAAGGAACTTGTAATGATTCCAAATCGGATTTCTGGTCATTCCAGACATCGTCGAGAACCAGCAACAATTTCTTCCCCGTCAATTTCTCTTGCAGTTTCAATTGAAGCTGATTTAGATCTTCATGTTCTGTTATTGGACAGTCAAGTGCAGAAAGTATTGTTTTTGTAATTCGGAAAACATCAAATTCTTCGGAAACACACACCCAAGCTTTGAGCTGAAATTGATCCTTCATCCTCCGATCATTGTACACCAGTTGAGCAAGAGTGGTTTTCCCCGAACCACCCATACCCACTACAGAGATCACAGACAGTGGGCCCCTGCTCAGATCTTCATTAAGTAAAAGACGAATTATTTCTTCTTTATCACCATCTCTACCATATATGCGGGACTCATCAGCCACCAGAGATGTAGTTGGCAATCTAGAGGATACTTTCCCACCAACTCCAATCTCGCTACGACCACCAGAGATTTTCTTCAATCCCAGAGCATCCTTTTGTTCTTTAAGCAAATCCAGGTCGTGAAGCACTTCCTGGATTCTAGCTTCCATGCGTTTGTCAAATGAATTAACAAAACAAGTACAGAAGCGTCGTACCTTACTGGTAGCAGGTTGAGTCTTAGCTTCGATCTTTAACCTGATCGCCTTTGTAGCAATCTCATCTAAGAGGTCATCAGCCACATAAACAGTATGTTTGAGCTCCTGAAGCCACTCCTTGACATTAGAGCTTGTGTATTCCCTTGCTTCTGCATCATCAAGCACTTCATTCACAGAGATGAGGTTGATCTTGAGGTCGTGGAGCAATTGATCCACGAGCTTTCTTGACCCGAAGCAGTTGTTTGTGCTAGAAGTAGTACCCAGCCTATCAAAAACGACCTGAAGAAAAGCAGAGAGAAATGCTCCACCCACAACCTCAGCAGCCATTGTTTCTGGTATGCTTATCAGAGGAGATCAGTAGAAGAAATCAAGAAAGTTCTTTGGGAACGAGAGCGCAGAAGAGCGTAGTGTTGAATAATAATAGAGCTTATTTTCTTTCTTCGATGGGAATAATCTCAAAGCCGCGTGAAGGGATAATAAAGTTGGAAGCTTCAATTTAATTGGTTTGGTAGGTTTTCTTGTCGGCCAGTAACTGAAGCGAAGGGCAATAATGCAGGCTGCTTTAATTGCTTTTACTTAGTACTTTGCCAGTAGTCGGAATGTGAACACTGTGACCTTTTGGCTGTTTCATTCTAAATCTTTTTTCCCCCTCTCTGAATTGATAAATGACGTTAGCATCGTCGGAGGTTGGTTGCATGTTCATTGATAAGTTAAGAAAACCGCTGTGAATTTTTTTTTTTTAATACAAGACATCATTGCCCCTCTTCTGATTTCCTACAAGTTGTAATTAATATTATCTATATATTAATAATCACTTCTCAATATCCGCGAATGCTTTATTGTTACATGTGCAGTGTGTTTTAAATGATTTGTAATCAAGATAACTTTACTTTCTTTTGATTATTTTTTCAATTTATTTCCAGTTTTTTTAAAAAAAAAAAAACGTGGAGGCAGCCCCACTAAGGAGGAATTTTCATACGCACTTTGGAAGACTTGCTGCCATTGACTAAAAAGCAAGACTTTCATTTTGAAAAAATGAGTAAGAATACTAATGATAATTATACGTATTAAAATATTAAAATTTCAATAAAAAGATCATGAAAATTAAAAAAATATGAATATTCAGTTGAAAAACCAATTACAAGACAAATAAAAATAGTTGAAAATTCAGAGATTATAAAAACCTATCAATGAATGAATACGTTGTTAGATTGTCACAAATTTAAGAATCACGGTCAGACTACTAAGGTTAACGGTCAACAAAAATTTTTTGTCAATCGTTGGATTTTGAAAAATGCGTCACATTGCACGTTTAAATATTTTAAAATATCAATTACATTTCCAAAAAAATTTTAAGGGCAAATTTTATAGTTTATCCCTTAAAATTTAGAGATTAACATTTTAATAGTTAAAATAATGATAATTGAGTTAAACTTAAAAACTTAATGATAAATAATTAGTTTTTTATATGTTAATATTAAATGTTTTAATTAAAAAATATGATAAATATGATTGGAAAAGGCCAAGTTGAGGTGGCACCATTATCATGTGTAGTCAAAATTTTAAGGAAGACGTAATGTAGTAGTGTACCTAAATTTGAACCTTATTGCCTTTCAAGGTGACCCACGTGTTCTCTCTTGATCTACTAGTCTATTTCCCTGGACTGTGTTCGGGTTGAAGGAGGGGGTTTGGTTTTGTTGAAGGAAAAGGGGAAGGAGTTTTTAATAACATTTTATATTTAGTTCAAGAGGAAAGATGAGAGGAGGTTATAACCAAATTACTATTATATTCATATATATTATTTTTTTATGTTTATAACTTTTATCTTATATAAATTAATTTAGGGAAAAACCATTTTGTTGGCATCTATAATTTCTCTCAAAATTTAATTTGGTACCTCTACTTTTTTTTTTCTTTCTATTTCCTCCACTGAAGATGTTAGCCCTTCTGATTGGAAAATTGCCTGAAGGTGAACGGAGGAGAAGATGATGTTAAACTAGAAAGTCCAAAAAGGGGGAGGGTTCACGTGCGACTGGAGATAGGTGATTCGTGATCTTTGTTCATGCAACTAGGCAACCTACAATCACGAGATAGGCAACTCTATGCTCCCAAGTTTCAACAGGTTCTCTCTCATCCCCTCCGTTGTTTTCTTTCTGTCTTCATGCTCCCTTATTCACCTTCATTTCATCTTAGCTGACTAGATGCAAGCAGCCCAAAGTGAGACTGGGAATGTTCAATCTAGGGAAGTTGAATTGAGGGCTAAGATCCAAAAGGCAAAATAGAGCCCGGAGAAAGCCATGTCTCACTGCATCCAGTCATTGAAATAGGAGCTCTAGCACACTAAGAAAGAATTGTAGGAGATGAAGGGGAGAGAGTTAAGGTTACTGAAACAAGAGGGACGATCCAGATAATGAGAACCTTAAGTTCATTGCTAATGCAGTGATTATAAATCCAGATATTGAGAACCTTAAATTCAGAGATTATAAAACCTCATTGTTAATAAAAACCAAAGTATCCTGTTTCCACAACTTGACTGAGATTATAACAACAAATTCAGAGATAATGAAAATGAATGAATCCCAAAGAACAGCAATCAATCGTGCCTTCACTAGATTTCTTGAGGAATAATGAACAGTCATAAAATTAATAAAGGGTAGTGCTATATAAAAAGCCAGATTGCAATCTCAAAGTACCTGCAACCAGCAAAGATTGCAATTAATATGTCCAGAACCATATTCCCACCCTGTCCAACCCTATCGTTCATCTGCACTTTTTACAACTTTCACAAGAATACGATCAAATACTGTGGAACATGAAGACTAGAACTAGGAATAGCAGCACATGGGAAGTTGAGGTTGGAGATGGTTCAAGCATGTGGTTCTGTGGACAAGACTTGTTGTGAGGATGGGATCATCACAAATTTGCTTCACATATATTGAAGCTCATGATGGTCCAAAGACATGGTCTTTGCCTTAAGCATTTCTGCATGTGGATGAAAAATAAAAGCATGGGAAAGAATCGTAACTATACAGGCAAACATGACTTTTTTAAAATTCAAAATATTGCTGAGGTGCATAAGGTGTTATGAACACACAATGAAGGAATGATGTAAAAGCTAGGCAGTTACCTGATACAATTCTTGAGATATTTAAGGATAAAGACAAGTATAAGGGTTATAGATTCATGAAACTTTGCAGGATAATCACATTATTAAGATTTTCATCTCCAAACTTGAAAAATATTTTGTCCATCCTTAGAGACAATTTAGTGGATTTTTGATGATTTAGTCATCATCTGGAGAGTCATTTATGAGAAGAAAATTTGAAATGACTAATCTTCTATATTAAATTGTTATTCATTTACATGAAATTATTCACAAAAATAAAACTGAATACATCAAGGAAAACCCATCCATGATGGTGGTCACATCATTAGAATTGGAAACTTAATTAGTATGTTAGGCATTGAAATGATAGCCACTAATTATCCCCATTGAACTGAGACTTTGACAGCAAATAATGCAGACATCATGAAATGAATGAATCTCAGAAGTCCAGCATTGAATTTTGGCATGACTACATTTCTCTAGGAATTATAAACAAAAATAAAACTCTTAACAAAAGAAATATTCATATAGAAAAAAGTAATCAGTTTAAGTTTCATTCAACACTTTAGTGCAATCCTATAGAGAATAACTTCACAGACATATGTCAGTTAAGCAGTTATCTTTTTCTCTTGGCAATGTTCTCGAACATTTATCTATGTGTAAGAAACAAAGTCACAGAATGAGAGAAAAGGACTGTGGGGTACCTTTGATCATGGGAGACTAATTCAACCATTTGAATTTTCCCTCATGCCATTAGTTTTTGGCAGCTGTTTCATTTGTTGCTACATTGATTGACAAGCTTGGCACGTACTTTTGTTCCAGATTCAAATCCAACTACAGATAAAGAATTAAAAAGTGAAACAGATGATACAAAAAGGAGAAGTAGATGCAGGACAAAGTAATCTTAGGTGTTTAAGGTCAGCAATAAAAAGAACAAAAGATTTTCCAACTTCCACAGAAAAAAACATACCCAAGGCTAAAAGAGGAGAAATTTTTCAGGCAATTGATCATTCATTTGATCCATAACACATAAACTGATCTCACATAGAATCAATGCTGTGTGTTAGTCACTTCAATAAGACCAACCATAGTCTAGTTGTACCTGCAACCAGAAAAACTTCAAGCCAATTAATTTATCAATTCACACATTTTCAACAGCCAATGCAAGGGAATATAAGAAAATCAACAAAAATTACAATTAATGTGCCCAGAAACACACTCCTATCCTTTTTCCAACAGAAGAAAGTGCTGAAAGTCACAGAAAAGTTCACTGTCAAATTCTTAGAAAACCAAGTAACTTCATCAAGGAATTCAAACCTCTAGAAAAAGAAACCAAAACATAGAAGAGCTTTATTTTCAAGAAAGGATGACTCTTACAAAACAAAAATGAGCCAAAGCAGAATAAGAACATCCACACCCCTCTAATGGAAAAAGATGGGTCCTCCTTACTTCCTTACGTGTTGATGAGCCAAACAAGAACCAAACTGAACTATCCATAAAAAATTAAGAGCACCATTGTTAATCTACACTTTTTGATACTTTCTCATAGAATACCATCAACTGCCGAGGATGAAGACCACCACTAGCATAGTGGAAGCTTCAACCATGTGGTTCTGTGGACAAGATTTCTTGTGAGGATGGGATCATCATAGATTTGCTTTACATATATACATTGAAACTCAGGATAGTCCAAAGACATGGTCTTCGGCTCAGCATTACTACACATGGAATATATTTCTTGGCTTCACTAGATTTCTTGAGGAATAGTGAACGGTCATAAAACTCTCGAGTCTTAACAAGAAAGAGTCAAATTGAACAACGGAATCAATTAGTTTCATAAAATACTAATTCGAATAACTTCATTGGTATACATTGGTTAATGGTTATCCTTTCTTTGAAATGTTATAGGACAAATATCAATCTTAAAGAAACAAAGCAACAGAGGGAAATAAAGGACAATAGGTACCATTGATAGTTTGCAGCTAATCCATAAATTTCAATACTCCATGTGCCATTAGCTTTCGCCAGTTGTTCACTTGTTGCAACTTTCACAGACAAGATTGGCAAATTTATTTCAGATTCAAATCCAACTACAAATAAAAACTTCAAAAGTGAATACAAGATACAAAAGGAGAAGTAGATGCAGGACAAAGTAAGCTTCAGGTGCTTATTGTCAATTATAAATAATTTGAAGAAAGTAACCATGAGATAAAAGAAGAGTCTATAAAGAAGCATAAACACATATAGAAAGCTTTTCTAAGGTGATCAATTATGATTCAATTCTCAAGCATGCCTAAAACTGAATTTCAATATCTTCACAATTGTTTTTAGCAGGGTATTATCAGAGAAGTTCTAATCCTCATTAAGCAAGCTTCTTTCCAAATAAACAGGATTCCATATCTTAAACCAAATTCATACAGCTCTGTCTCCTATCATATATTTTGTCATTTTCATGTGGTTAGATTCAAAGTTTCCTATTATCTAACAATTGGTATAGGTTTTTGACATTTTACTATCAAATTCACCAAAATAATAAGTAACTTTATCCAGGAATTCAAACCTCTAGAGAAAGAAACCAAACAGACCAGAACTTCGGTTTCAAGGAAGGTGATTCTTACAGAACCATGATAAGCAAGAGTACAATAAATGGAAAATGATGGGTCCTCCTTTCTTCCTCTCAGAAGAAAATTAAGAGCAACATCACAACTAGGGTAGTGAATAGAATACAGCCCCATTGTTCATCTGCATTTTTAAAACTTCCTCATAGAATAATGCCAAGGAAGATGGAGACCGCAACTAGGACTACCAGCACATGGGAAGATAAGGTTGGATAGAGGAAGCTTCGAGTATGTGGTTTTGTGGACAAGATTTCATGTGAGGATTGGGATCTTCACAAATTTGCTTTACATGCATTGAAACTCAGGATAGTCCAAATCCATGGTATTTGGCTTAGCATTTCTGCACATGGAGAAAAATATAAGAATGAGATAGAATCATAACAACACAGGCAAACATGTTTGTTTTGAAATTCAAAATATTGCTTATGTGCATTAGTTGTTAGATAAAACAAAAATCATGTAAATTTTGCCACACAATCAGATGATGTGCATGAATTTCTATGTAGCTGTGAGGGCATAATTAACGACATTTATTGTGGTTGTAGAATTATGAACACTCAATGAATGAATGCATGATGAAAAAGTTAAGGCGCTACCTGATAAAATTCTTGAGCTTGTTGTTGAGACAAGTAAAAGGGTTACAGATTCATGAAACTTGGCATCATGATCATATTATTAGGATTTTCATTTCAAAGAAGAGCCTGCAAAAGTGGATCCTAAAAGGCTAAAACACATCCTTGGAAACTACTAATAATGTAAGAGTAGTATCATTACTGGAATCACAAGCAGAATCCAACCATGTTGCTTATAGGAAAAGCACCACGAGATGCCGAGGAAGATGATGATCACAACAAGGATTGGCAATACATGGGATGGCATATGATTCTGGGAAACTCAGGATAGTCCAAAGACTTGGTATCTCGCTAAGCATTCCTACACAAGTAACAACAATGAGCTTGTAAGTAAATGGAGATAGCATCATAATTAAACATGTACACTGAACTTAAATCAAGGGGCAAGAATTCTCTCCTCTTCCTTTTTCATCCTCTCCCCTTCTTTTCCTTTTTAACCATTAGATTAAAATTTGGATGGTTTATATTTAATCTCCTATAAAATTATTATTGGAATGTTAAAGTATAAAAAATATAAAATATTAAAATCCAAACTAAAATTTACTATGAACAATTAAAAAATACAATAAAAATAAAAAAGAATATTACATAGGAAATCAAATATAGACTATCATAACCTTGATCTAATGGTTAGAAATCAAGCAGATGATGGGAAGAAAAGTGGAGAGAATCCTCACCCTAAAATCAGATACTCCTTCCCATCGTCAATGAAAGAACTAGATAACTAATTCAAATAAATTGAGGAAATTAATTAAGTTGGATATTTGTAAAAATTGTATGTTGATTTTCTTGAAGTGCCCCTCCCTTTCAATCATTTACTTCCTTCGTTAAAAATATATGGCATTTATTCTTAGGTTAGATGTTAGAAGATATAGGGACCTTTGTAGATATAGTCCATGTTATATGACCAAACCAAGCAAATAGCTCAACATTTATCATATTTTGCATTATGGCTAATTTATTATATTTGTTAATAATATACAATTGTATGTCAATGATAAATCCCTCGTAAATTTTCAAAATTTTAATGATAAACTCCTTGTATATTAATGTAAACTGACGTTACTTCCAATTTTTAAAAAATTTGGTCCATGTTTCCTAGATATAAGATTATTTTCAGCTAGTGGACCAATTTATCCAAAAATATAAGGCATTTTTAATTTTCAATATATAATTAATCAGTTTTTCTTAAAAAAATCATAATAGATAACTCAATCAATCCTTCTACTATCTTAAAGTCAGCTAGAGAAATTTTAAAGTGAAGAATTTTTTTTCCCTAAAATTAATAATTGTTTGCATGAAATATAAAAAGTTTTCAAATATTATTATTATTATTATTATTATTTTGAAATGATTATTATTGTTAAAATACAATCTGAACACATGCAATTTAAAATCATCTAATTTCTTTTACCAAAAAAAAAATAATAATGATAAGATCATCTAATTTCAAAGTTTGGTTGAACAAGTTGCAGCGATTAGATGTCATCATTTATTAATGATTCGTACACGTTCACGGTTTTCTACAATAATTTTGCTGCTCATAAATACTTTTAACAATTGCACATCATTTTTAATTTTATTAAAGATAGAGAAAGAGAAAAAAAATAATTAAATACAAGAAACGCAATAATATTAAAGTACTAACCTTTAATTAAGAAAGAATATTAGTGACGAAACTCTATATATGCATCATGACTCCCGGGCGAATGAATGAAGGAACTGCCAACAAGAGATGAAAGAAAGGTAAAATATTAAAAATTAAAATTAAAATATTATTTTGAAATAAAACTGTCTGAGAAATAAACAATTTTTTTTTAGAGGCCAAAGAAGAAACAATATTTTCTTGGGAAGGGATTCGATAGTACAAGGCTTCTTATTTTATGCACATTATCCGAAACCTTGATCAATCCTGCCCTGCCTGAGCCATTTAGGCGTACTCCAATCCAAATGCCATTTTTTGTTCGTTTTTAAATTATATTAATTTTTGTTGAAAATTATCCTGAACTATAATATTTTTATAATCTTTTAGACATTTCTTGTCATTACAATTTTTTTAATCCCTTTCAAAATTTAAAATTTATTTTTAACTTAATGTCATGTAAAAATAATTGATAGTTATTGATTATATGCAATTTTTTAAAAATTATTTTTGATTCTAATATTAATTTTATAAAGAATATATTTTCAATGATAATAATTATATTTTTTTAAAGAACTCTTTTAATATATTTTTCAAAAAATAAGTTTCAACTTAATAAAGAACAAAAAAAAAAAAGTAAATAGACGAAACCAAACAACTAATTTAAAGCCCAAAAAAACAAAAAACTCTACAATTGTTAATCCAAGGATTAAAACTAGGAGACTGGGTGCTTATTGAGTTTCAAATTCCCATCTAAAAAAAAATAATTACAATGATAATTTTGCGGATTTGAGCAGACTACAAAATGGTGCCTTTATTTTGGTTTAAAAAAGAGAGTGAAAATGTCAAAACAATGAAATCAACTTATTAATGGAAGGTTAAAATAAAATAAAATACCTGTAGGAATGCAGTCCCATCTAATCTATACGCACGTCTGGAATGTGAGAAATTTTATGCCAGCCTGGTCCATCCACTTTTTGGTACCGCTGCTTTAGCAATGGACTATTTCCACTAATCCATATTGAAGAAAGGGAGTTGGGTAAACCTTCCTCTGGCAAGCACTCGAGATTTGGGCAATCCTCAATCCATAACCATCGAAGAGATGTGAGGCAGAGAAGGCCATTGTTGTTTATTTTTGTCAAATTTGAACATCCAACAAGATGAAGTTTCGTAAGATTGGGCGGCAAATGTTGCTCTTCTAAGAAAGACTCGGCATTTTCAAAATCATGATCACCCACTTGTAACTGTTTTAGAGAATGAAGCCCTTGCAAGCCCCAGCTCATACGACAAGCCATGAGTTTCGGACAACTTGTTATTCTAATATTGAAAAGGACAAGGCTCGAAGGAAAACCTCTCTGAGGAACCAATTGCAGCTGTGGACAGCTCCTTAGAGTTAATTCACGAAGACAGGGGAGCCGTGCATGCATGTCTTCATGAAGTGACTTCAGTTGGGTCATGCCAGCAAGGGTGATGCATATAAGTTTCGGATAAGAGGAATCTTTCATAGGGAATGATTCAAGTTCCAAGCCTTCACATCCTCCAATATCTAGCCATTCCAAACATGGAAGGCATAGAGGAAGGGATTTCCTTAATTTCGGACAGCTGAGTATGCGGATGTATTCAAGGCGAGGAAAACATTCACCTTCAAAATGCTTCCATTCTTCCAATTCCCCCATATTTTCAATTATCAAATATTCAAGGGATGGAAACGGAGCAATTGACAAATTCTCCCCGTAAAACTCTGACCCAAGCTCCTTTATTCCTTCTAAATGAGAAATGTGAAGCCACTCTAGAGAGGGCAGCTGCCCAAGTGGTGGTAAACAAAAGCAATATTTACATGCCCTCAACTCAAGAGATACTACATTAGGTAGATAAGGAGCATTCATCCAGTCCGCAAACCTTGTGCCACCATAGTTTTTAATAACAAGACGTTTCAAGTTTATATGAGGTTGAAGAGCCTCCAAAACAGACCTTTCATTTTGTGAATCCTCATTGTTTCCACTCCATCCCAAAGTCAATTCATTCAAGTAATTCTTCTCTTTCATATTGGCCCCCCCGGCATCCATTGGATCACTGATGTTATCCAACTTTAAAATCTCAAGACTGCCTTGAAGACAATTGAGTTCTCCTAACTCCCTAATATTGGACCCGCTTTGCTTTCCCACAACGAAGCTTGTCAATCCTTGAAGATGTTTCATCCTTCCCATGTTCATTGGCATCTCCCTTATACAAGTCCCAACCAAATCAAGATGTCGAAGATTGATGAGATTGGGCAAATCTGGTGGCAATTCAGCCAGAGACCCACACCCTTGCAATTTCAACGTTTGCAAACTGCGCACCTTACAAATTGAATCAGGTAACTCGCTGATCCCAGTCCTAGAAAGGTCTAGATAATGCAAATTGATCAATTTGTACAAATCCTGAGGTATCTCAACAATCTCACCGCAACTGTCCAATTTCAAAGTTTGCAAATTACACATGGTGCAGATTGAACCTGGTAACTTTTCAATCCCACTATTAGAAAGGTCTAGATAATGCAAATTGATCAATTTGTACAAATCCTGAGGTAACTCAACAATCTGACCGCAACTGTTCAATTTCAAAGTTTGCAAATTACACATGGTGCAGATTGAATCTGGTAACTTTTCAATCCCACTATCAGAGAGGTCTAGATAACGAAGGTGCTTTAAATTGCTTATACCATCACTTAATTTAGTGATAGTTGCAACAGAATTCAAGCCCAAAATTCGCAAGTGCCTAAATCTTGAAAACATTTTAGCCTCAACCTTACCACCAGTAGCACTGTACCGTTTTCGTAGTTGAGCAAAACAACGTAACTGCTTGCTCTCACAAATAGGTTCCAATGATATTTCATCATCCTTGTTGACGAAACTTGAGAATGAACAGTAGCGTATCCTTTCAATAATTTCATTTTGCACCTTATCAACCTCCATCCTCAAACAAAATCCTCCAGAGACTGATTTCGCTAAATCATTTACAAGGTCATGCATAATTAATTTGTCATCAGAAAATGTTGATTTCTCAACAAATGACCTTGATTCTAGTTCATCCACAATTCCATTCCCCAATTCCTCCACACTTTTATTTCCTTGGTTGCAATATATCAAATCCTCTGCCATCCACATTTGGATTAGAGACTCCTTGTCAATTTGAAAGTCTTTAGGAAATATAGAACAAAATGCAAAGCACCTCTTCAAATTAGAAGGAAGATAATGATAGCTTAGTCTTAGAGCTGGCATTATATCCTCATCACCATCTGCTAACTGCCATATCTCGCTGTCAAGAATTTCATTCCAATATTTCTCTGAAAACTTTGTATGCAAGAGGCCACCCAATGATTTTATGGCTAGAGGCAACCCTTTGCACTTCTCAACAATTTTTTTGCCAATTGACTGTAGATTTGAACACGAGTTAGCATCCTTGTTTTTGAACGCATATTCTGCAAATAACTTCCAGCCATCTTCTTCATTTAACAAAGTTATGTGATGCACTCTAATAGAGGCCATGACTGATGCTACCTTTTCACTACGTGTTGTAACAAGGATCTTACTTCCAGAAGCCCCAAAACAAAAAGGAACTCGTAACGAATCCCAATTGGAGTGGCGCTCATTCCAGACATCATCAAAAACTAGAAAAAATTTCTTCCCCGTCAATTTCTCTTTCAGTTTCAATTGGAGCTGATTTAGATCTTCATATCCTGTTATTGGACATTCAAGTGCAGAAAGTACTGTTTTTGTAATTCTAAGAACATCAAATTCTTCGGAAATACACACCCAAGCTTTGAGCTGAAATTGATCCTTGATCCTCCCATCATTGTACACCAGTTGAGCAAGAGTGGTTTTCCCCGACCCACCCATACCCACTACAGAAATCACAGATAGTGGGTCCCTGCTCAGATCTTCATCAAGTAAACGACGAATTATTTCTTCTTCATCACCATCTCTGCCATATATGCGGGACTCATCAGCCACCAGAGATGTAGTTGGCAATCTAGAGGATACTCTCGCACCAACTCCAACTTCGCTACCACCAACAGAGCTTTCCTTCAGTCCCAGAAAATCCTTTTGTTCTACAAGGGACTTCAGGTCGTCAAGCACTTCCTGGATTCTAGTTTCCATGTGTTTGTCAAATGGATTATCAGCGGCAGTCAAGCAGCCTCGTACCTTATTGAAATCAGTTTGATTCTCAGCTTCTATCTTCAACCTGGTCGCCTCAGTAGCAATCTCATCTAAGAGGTCATCAGCCACATAAACAGCATGTTTGAGCTCCTGAACCCATTTCTTGACATTGGAGTTTGTGTACTGCCTTGCTTCTGCATCATCGAGCACTTGATTCACAGAGATGAGGGTGTTGTTGAGGTTTCTGAGCAATCGACCCTCGAGCTTTCTAGATCGGAAGTACTTGTATATGGTAGAAGTAGGACCCAGCCTATCAAAAACAACTTGAAGAGCAGCAGAGAGAAATGCTCCACCCACAAGCTCAGCAGCCATGGTTGCTGGTATGCTTAACAGGGGAGATCAGCAGAAGAAATCAAGAAAGTTTTTTGGGAACGAGAGCGCAGAAGAGGAGTAGCGTGGAATAATGATAGAGCTAATTTTCTTTCCTCGATGGGAATAATATCAAAGCCGCGTAGATGGACAATAAAGTTGGAAGCTTCAATTTAATTGGTTTTGGTAGATTTTCTTGTCGGCCAATGCTTGGAGCGAAGGACAATAATGTAGATTGCTTTAATTGCTTTTACTTACCTTGCAAGTAGTCGGAGTATGGACACTTTGACCGTTTGGGCTGTTTCTTTCTAAAAATTTTTCCCTTTTTGAATTTGATAAATAACGTTAGCATCGCTGGACATTAGTTGCACATTCATTGATAAGTTAAGATAACCGTTACGATTTTTTCCCCTGATACAACCGTTATGATATTTTAAAACAGTGATTAAAAATAAACTTTTCATTTTGCAAACTAACATTTGTCTATAGATAGATCTCCTTAGAATATTTTTTTTATATTTTTATAACTAGTTACCTGCATTGTTTTTATAATTAATTATCCACATTGTCAATTATATACTCACTTTGTTAAAAAATGTGAAACATTTTTAATCAAATATAATTTTAATAAAATAATTACTTATTTTTGAATAACATCATATTTTTTATACTTACTCTTATTTAATTAAGATGTTTTACTTAAAAAAATATAAATAATTTATTTATTATGGGAACTTTTAAACAAAGTACATTAATTATATCTTGAATTGTTAAAAATATCTTATATTTTTTAATATTTAAATTTTTTAAAAAAATATTTTATATTTTTTAATAGGGCAAATACGTTTTGTAATTTCTTGTTTCAGACGCTACATTTTGATTGTTTAGTTAATATTCACCTTTATGTTTTTAACTTTAATCTTTCAGTTATAACAAATATCAACAATAATAACCCCTAACCAATTAAATGAAGTTAACGACAAGAATTATATTAAGTCACCACTCCTTGTTTTATAAATAAGTCATTTTTAACTATCTCCAAAATTAAAAAAAGAGTTAAATTATTAATATTATCAAAAAGACAATAATTTCTCATTTTACCCTTATTAAATATATCATGTTTAAAAATAAACTATCTTTCTTATATGGTATGTAACGTTTTACTTTACTAATAGAAAATAACAAAAAGATAAGATTAGAATAATGTTATAAATGATATATCTTTCATACAAAATGACTTATAAAAAAACCATCAATTTTTCTAAAAAATGATTTATATATAAGATGGGATAAATTCTATACGCTAAGGGAAACAAAAAGAAAATAAATAAAAAATAAAACTCATGGCTGAACTGGTGAGAAATAAAAAAAAAAATCAAACTCACAGTTGAACTAACATGATACATTCATAGTATAAAAATTTAAGTCAATCCACCCAATTGAACTAGTAAATTGTTAACTCATTATCTTAATCAATTTAATAAAATATTAAAATATTTTGTTTATAATTGATCTGACCACATCATTTGACTGTCATTTTAATCATTAATCCTTAAACTTGTGTCTTAACCAATTCAATAATCAATTTGATGTTCAATATCTTAACTATAACCAATATCAAATTGTGATCAAACGCATAGTAATTAAATATAAAAATTTTCTTTTGAAATAAAAGAGATCATAAATGAATAAATATTTCTTCTCCCTCCTTCAATTGCAGATTTTTTCATACCATTGGAATTAATGAAGACTATATTGACCTAATAATCGGTATTTACCAATTCAATTACTTTTTGAATTTTGCAATTGTTCCAGATTATATTGATGACCAATTCAATTGTTCATGGAATCACAAGCTGAGATAGCCAATTCAATCTTTTTTTTAACACACTGCTACTAATCAACAAATTTCGATTGATAATTTCCTTAGTCATTCTCAAGTATGTAGACCAACCCAAAAATTAATGCTAGAAAAGTAGGCCTTCTCATACACTACATATTATATGTAAACTTGTATTAATGCATGACATATAAACATTTTATATATCATACTATACTAATACATTGTAAACTTGTATATGAACTCTCCCAAAAAAAATCTAACATGCATATATTATCGTATCATACTATCTTCCATGGGCAAAGCCTACTTTATCAATGAATATTTCGAAGCATGCATGGCATGGATTAGAAATTGAGCACTGACTAGCGTTTTAAAGAGATAGAAATTACCCCAGTAATCTACAACATCATCATGAATGGAAAGTTGTGTGCTCATCATGTTAGGAAAAATTATATACCATGACTATGAAAGAAAATTATGAATATATATACATATATATCCCTAAAAGTTTACAACTAGTAGCATTTACAATGCACAAATAAACATCACAGCATCAAAATTTCCTCAAATACAACATACTTCATTAGTAAAAATAATTGGACACAAATGTATTAATGTATAATGAAGCAATTTATATATAAGGAAGCACTGAGTTACTTGAGATATCCAAAAGTGATATTGTTACCGATAGATGGGTTAGCTGATAACTACAAATTCAATCCCTATGGCTATTGATCCTCTATTTTCTTCTTTTAGTCTCTCTTTTTTTTAGGCATTTCATCTGATTCTTCTTGTTTTGCTTGCATTTTCCTCTTTTTCTTCTTTTCTCCCGCATCAGCATCGTCTCCATTCAACTCACTATTCTCACTAGACTCCTTCCTTTTCTTCTTCTCCTTTATGTTAGCTCCATTTTCATACTCCTGAACAGCATCTTCATCCTCTCCATTCTTCTTCTCCTTCCCTTTCTCTTCTCTTTCTTCTCACTAACAGAAGCCTCCTGGGTTCCATCTTCATTTTTCATTGGTTCCTGTTCAGTGTTCAAATCTGCTCAACCAAGAAAAGACTTGATGGCAAGATTATATGTCTGCAAAACACAGTAGAGTCAGCATTTATGAAAAAAGAGCAAAACATTACAGAGGCATCAAACAAATAAACAAGGGTGATTCAGAATCAGACCTTAGCCAGTGTCAGTAGTGCTCTAGCTCTCTTCTTCCTATCCTTATCATATGCTTTTATCTTGGGCTTTCCTTTAGCTGAGCCAGCAAATCAACCTAATTCCTTGCCTTTAAGATTCCTCAACTGTGCTTCAAACTTTTAGAATAGGCATGTCAAACTAAGAAGCATCGATATGGATACCTGTATTAGATACCACACAGCATAATTCGATGGATACGGTAAATTTCAAAAATTTTAGGATTCAAGTACAGCAATATTTATAATATATATTTCATCATTTTATGATATGGGAATAGGTATTTTAATTTTTAATCAAGAATTTCTAAAGTAATATAAGGATGTTTGAAACAATCAACCAAAATAGTAAGCTTTTTTTAAGTTTTTAAGTTGTAGAACAAATTTATTATAAAATAGAAATAATACAAATGTTAGAATATGTAATGCATATGCTAAAGTATCCTACCCCACAAGTATCTTATTGGATAGGTATCAAAAAGTCTCGAGTAAATATGAACAAAGGGAAACTACCGATGCAACATTGAGAAAGTACCTTGCCTCTGTTCTCCAAGCCCATGGAGTTATCCTCACATCTTCCAAAGCATCACACCATATGGCCAATGCAGCCTTCACAGCAAGTGACCGAGAAATTTTACCCTCGAACTTGGGACCTGCCTGACTAATTAGTGATGGATGGTAAATAAGACCATATTTAGGAATAGAGTGCTCAGTCTTCAAGGCCCTGAAGAGAGCCTTTTAAGCATTGATAATCTGCACTGTGCTCCCAAGCTGTTTTGCAAGATTTAATAATCTGCCCCAATGGGCAATGAGACAAGCACCAACTAGCTCCCTAACAAGAATAGTCAAATTGGGTGCGATGGTGTCCATCTTGCTTTTTAGGTAATCATATAGCTGGGCTCTGTACTCAGAAAGAGATAACACCTGATCACACAATTCTTTGATATTCATCAAACAAGCTTACCAACTTCAGTTCCTATGGATATAACAGCTGCCTACTTTAGTTCTATCTTAACATCCTCTGACAAGATCTATGGCACATAAAGTCAAAAAACTTACAAATCCATGAAAACAGCAAAGCCTAGCTTCCTATTTTGTATTACTATATATAAAGAGGGTTTTGATGTTAATTAAATTTACAATAAAGGGTTTCCATGTAATGTAATCCTAGGAATAACTGTGCATCCTTGAGTTCAAACATGCATGATAGTGGAACTAACCTTAAGATGTTAAAACCAAAAAGCAAAATTACAAAAGGTACTTTCAGTATAGCTCACAAACCATACCTCAGAGAAATCAAGTTTTGCAGCATTGGCCCGATCTCCCATCAATTTGACAGCCTTTACATACTGGATGTTATCTTGTATTATTTTAGTAAGCTCAGGGAAATGCCAATCGTACCATTCTCAAACTCTCAAGGCATATGTATTTAGCTCTTTATCCAAGTCATCAAGCAGACTAATGGCCTGGACAATCATGGTATCTGCCTGTAACAAAATAGGTGACATTCAGACAACAGAAACCTCCAACTATGTTTCCCAAGGGATATTAAAAAGAAACTATGTTTATTGAATGTTCTAGAAGTACGTTATTCTTCTTTCAATAATTCAAATGTCATATCTTTATTGTTAGCATGTTGTTCTTTTTTTTTTTTAGGCCAGCCACCTAGGTTTTGTTTATAGTTTTTGAGTAGGGATAAATCTAGGGCGAACTACCATCATTTGACTACTTGATTTATGTTTATTGACTTATTGTAATATGTTTCAACTCCTTGTTCAAAAAAAAAACCAAAAGGGAATTCATGTGGTGAAAAATTTTAAGCATTTTTTTAACATTTATAATTTAAGATCCAACAGTTGATAACACCACAACCCACTGAACATAGGGCAAGCAGCATGCTTACAAAATGATTATATAGCAAAATGGGTGTCAATAGCAACTTCAGCAGGAAAAAAATGGCAAATACAACATGCTACCAAATAAACATCCACTCCTAATGGCAATTGTCAAAAGTTTAAAGAAACCACACCTTATCTGTACTGAACTTTAACTTATATCTTGATAGACTATAAGATAACCCCTAGCTCATTAGAGCCATATCTTGCATTGAGAGACCAGTTATGAGTTCATTTAACTGATTTCTCACACCTCTCATTAACTCCATAACAGCATTGCTGTGAATACATTTAATTTTTTGCATGATCAAGTTATGCCAAATTCAAATTACAAATTTAGCTGCAAATAGTTTCACCACTCTTCAAAAGCAATTTGATTTTCTACCAGGTTTTCCTTTATCACATTCCCAAGCTTTGAGTCAGATATGGCTAAGGTTTCATTTTCACAATGTGCACAAAAGAACTTTCATAGTCCTTTGCTAGCTTTACCTTCAATTAACAAAGTTACAGCCTCCAGAGCTTCAAAAATATTCTCAAACTTAGAAATGTTTTCACCTTGACAACCTGATATGGTGCCAAACATAGTGAGCTTTATGCATATGCTATTGGAACATTGAAGCAAATTTAACAGTAATAAAGTCAGCATAGAGCATAAGATGGAGCATGCAAACTGAAAACTTGTCTAGCTGTTTTTGAACTGTTAAACTCCTTCCACAAGTCTTGCATGAAAAAATAAATTAAGATGAAGAACAACAACCTGAATTAAGTTACAATAATAGGCAAACAAAAAATTTGAGGGGGGGTTGGGGAATTGTGCCACTCATAGCTCATAAGTCATGTCATAAGCTTTAGATAAATGCACCATGGTATCAGATTAATGAGAAATCAAAACAAAATATGGCATGCTAGACTCCAAGGCAAATACAAGCTTCTGCTGTCCCAAACCTTGAACACACTTGCTTCCCTAGAAGCCTTCTAAATGGTTAACTAAAAGGGGAGTAAGGGAGAGAGCATGTATGCTTCTAAGCTTGCCAAATTACAAGACACAGATGATACAAGTAGTAGAATTCCATATTTTAAAAATTAAAAAAATAGAAAAACTTAAAAATGACACCAAAACCACTCAGCCACCTATGAAATATGTTAGACTTCCTTAGAGAAATTTTAAGCAAATGAAATTGTAATCTAATGCTAGATGGCATTCTCTTATAAATCAAATAACTATCAGTATTGTTATCTCAACTTTTGAAAGCTTTTTAATAAAAAAAATTAAAAGCTTTCTTTCATCCAAAACCTTGAAAAGGGCAAAACTTGCTGGCATTTCAAACAACACAAGCATTTTATTACTTGCTGCACAAGCCTGGGGAAAACAACATGAGTTCTTTAGTAATAAAAGCTCAAAAGTCAAAACTACGTAACAGATTCTAGCATCACCATCTCTTAGCAACAGCAATAATACTAATAATAATGGAAGCTGACGAGAAAACAAACGCTAGTAGCGTTCTCGAAAATGCACTAAACTATACAGACATAGTTTTTTTTTAAACTAGTGAGTTCCAGAATCACCATAACCTAACATATAAATCATAGTAAGAAACTTTAAAGTTTAAAAGTTGACAAGATTTTACCTGTTGTATCGAAATATCAAAATGAGATAGATAAAGAATTTCACAAGTAAGAGCTAGATTGGTAGCAAGAACGTAGCAGGGAGGCTGGGGCATCTTTAGGGTTTAGGGTTTAATGCTAACGGACGTGAAATGAGGGTTTCATAAACGGACTTACTAGGATTGAATTGAATGGTATGAATTATGAAAATAGCATGAGTACTATATTATATAATTATTTTATTTTAATTATTAAACAGTCTTGGTATAATGCAATATATTATATTGAAATTAATTATTTGGACAAGATTATGTTATATTTAACGGTATAATGTAATATATTTATATGAAAATAAGCTTCAGGCAAGGTAATTATTATTTACTTTAATTTACATGTCATATTTAAATTATAAATAATGTTAAAAATGTATGAAATTAATGAACATGAAATTTTTTGGCCAAACAAAAAAAATGAACTTTTTAAAGATAAATAATAATTTAAAAAATAATAATACTCCATTTACATTCATTTTTTGTTCAATTTTTATATGTATGCAAAGGTATTAAAAAAATAGAGGGTATTGAATAAAAGAAAGATATGCTCAATATATATTTGTAATTATTACACAATAATTTATTTATTTCTTAAATACAAGTCAATTAAAAATAATTTTTAAAAGAAGAAGCATAGTATATATATTTTGAATATTCTATAATTCTCAATTCTTGGTATCTTTTACTCTTTATTTTTTATGTTCTAAATTCCATAACCAATGAATGGCTTTGAATGAGCCTTCTTAATTTTCATGGTTAATGATATATAACCATTATTTATACTAAGAATTTTATTTATTTCTTTATAATCCTAGACACCAGAGTTAGCTTTTTATGATTGAAAGTTTATAAATAGTGATGACATTAAAAGAATTGGTCATTTATATCACTATATGGATGGTTTGGTATATTGGAAGTAAACCAGTTTTTAAAAATATATTTGATATGTATATATAAAATCTATATGCAGACTATATGCGTTTGCATGTATTTATTTATATTAAGAAAAACACTATGCATTTGATTGAAGTGAAGTAATTTCTTGCTCATGTTAATCATGGACGGAGGGATATTGACCAAATAATATGTAATATATAAACTATTTGCATATGCATGCTTGTATGCATGTATGTATTATTCTTTATATTAATTTTATTAGCTATTTACTGAATTGTTAGAGATATATTTTTATGAAATTATACTCCCTCTATTTAAAAATATAATGCATTTTTTAAAGAGTTAGATATTAAAAAATGTAAAATATTTTTAATTTTTTAAGGTGTAAGTATTGTATTCTTTTCAAAAATGTCCCTATTGATAATAACTTTATATTTATTATAGTGTATTTAATAAAAATAAATATAAAAACATAGACTTAATTTAAAAGTAAGTAACTACTTTATTAGAGGATAAAATTTAATTAAAATATCTTACATTTTTTAACGGAGGGAGTATATGATTATAAAATTAAGTAGCTGCATGTATACAAACAAGCTTTCTATTTTTGTTTCATTCTCTCAATGCTTTTTCTGTTTCTTTATTTATATATGAAATCTGGTTTAAGCATATCACATGCATGATTTTTTATACATTTAAGTATCATATCAAAAGACTATATTTTTATATGTTCTTTATAACAGTTTAAGAATTAACATATTAATATTGATGGCTTTTCTTTGCTTTGCGTGTTTTTGAAATTTTTAAAATATTTTATGCTTAAAAAGAATTTATTATCTAATTACATATTTATTATGAAATTATTTTTAAAAATTATTAAAAATGGAGGAGGGAGTACTATAAAAAAATGCGGTAGTAAATTTTTTTTGAAAATATCACATCTAAAAATATTTCAAAAAAAATTATTCATAAATAAGAACAAATAACAAGTCACCATTCTTAAAAATATAAAAAACAAGTCTCCATTACCATTTTTTATAACAAAGTTTCCATTATCATTTTGACAACAAATAATTCTGAATTAATCATTATATGTAATAATTCTTTTGGATAATCCTTGAATGTGATTCTCCAAAACTTTTTCTCACACAATGTTTGGCATTGTCAAAGTGAAAATTGTACTATTGAAGAGATAGTAATGAATTGAAACCCTTTTGAATATTTGCTTTTGCTCTTCACCCCCAAGGTTAGCGTCCCATTTGCATTTGAAAAGTTCCAGCCAGGCCATTGGCAAATCCACTTTCCCGTTATTTTTAGTGTACTTTTGGAAGGTCAATTTGGCACATCTTTAAGTATTCAAACAATATTTCACCTTTTTTAAGTGGAAAAATACTTTCTAAAAGCTAAAAGCACCAAATCCAAACAAGCCCTAAAACCTATATCCCATGCCAATTGTAGGTATTGTAAGCATGCCCAAGCTTCAGCTTCAAGTGGACTATATTGACCAATGTTATGAGTGAAGCTAGTAATCCAATGACTATTGTAGTCTCTAATGGCTCCTCCACAACTGACACACTGAGTTATACTAATTAAAGGCATTACAATGGGATGTAATGCTTTTGTTGTTTTTGTTCATTGGGGATGACATCAATGCATTGTCTTGTTAAGGTAGAATGAGTTAGTGCATTGTTTCTTTCTTTGTTTTTTCTTTCTAAACCAATCTAACCTGATATAAGTTTACCAAAAATAAAGCTTCATTCTATAAAAAATATGTTGAAATCTTGACTTCAAAAAAGTTAATTTGTTTCTGATTCACTAGAAGCCATTGAGAACATCCAAAAAAATCAAGATAAGTTACACCAAGCTTTCGGAATCTCATAATAGTAGGAAAATACTACTTATAATAATATGTTTAAGGAAGTAAATACTTGAACAAACTAGTTAATATGCAATACACTTTTTTTAGATTTGCATAATTTGAAACTACCTCTAGTGTCACGCTCCAAAAATAAGGCATGACTAGCATGGAATATAAAATAATACCCTATATCCCAAAAGCCTTAATTTAAGAAAACTCTAATTTCTAATATCTGAATATGTAATTAATATAATTAAATAACTTTACAATACATTTTTTTATATATAAAAGCTGCGAATAACTAATTTTTTTTAAAAAAAATTGAAACAACTCCTCTTGAAAATAGAACCTCCCAAAAATCTTACAGCACACAAATTTACAACATCAATTCAATAAAGAAAATTCTACTCCTCAACAACAATCAAATAGTACAATATGAGAATCAAGACTCTAACTATAGTCTATGTAAAACGCCTAAAACATTATTTATAAAATACAATATATAACTTATGATTTTATATCAAAATAGAAATCAACCAAAATAGCATCTCAATTTCAATCAAAGAGCAAAATCCCTTCAAGGATCGGATGGAGGTACAGGGTCAGCTATGTTATTTGAAACCAAAAATATTTTTTCAGTGAATAACATCCCAACAATAAATAATTAAATATGAAAAAAGAAAAGAAAAACTGAAACTATTATGTAAGTTAAAGAGGCAATGATCTTCATAAAATTTAATAAACTTTAAAATAAAAGGATTTATATAACTTTAAATAAAATCTTAAACCATTGAAATATCATATCAAATATTATTATAACTTGATTAAAAGGAAGCAAATAAATAAAATAAATAATTATAAATAATTTATTAATTAAAATCAATGAGATGTAAAATCACCAAATAATCAAATCTATATTATAAAGATTTATATCAAAATAATTAACAAATGTGAACACACAATCCATGAGAGTAAATAACCCAACGCGACTTATGCCACGAAAACAAACGTGGACACACAATCCATGAGAATAAATAACCAAATATAGTCTAAACTATAAAACAAACGTGAACGCACAGTCCATAAAAGTAATCCTAATCAAATACGGCTCGAAGCCATGAAATCAAACATGGGTGTTAGACCCAAAAATAACAAACATAGGAACAAAGTTCATGGAAACAAACTAATTATCATTAACCAAGGCATGTCAAGGGCTAACGGGACTACCATTAGCAACCGGTATTTTGTATAAATTCCTTTTCAAATGTAATTTTAGACATGCGAGAAAATATTCACTATTAAAATAAAATTTTCATTTCAATGTCAAACTCAAATGAATCATTTTCCATATCAATCCAATAATTTCCAGAATCAAATCTCTTAATTAAAGTCCACACTTGCATTTATCGAATAACTAAAATTATCAAATTTGGTAAAAAGAGTTTCACAAAATAAAGTAATTTAAGTATCAAAATGAACAATAATCACATTGTTGTTATTAAAATGATTTATATAAAAATGTAACATTTTAGAAAAGATAAATTTAATTGAAAAATTAGTTGGGACGCTATCCATTTATCTGTAATGTGCCCAAGGCTCAAAATTTACTTTTTACCACTTCAATCTAGATTTTCTTCCTCCAAACCCCCTATTCGATATTGAAAAAAGAAATTCAATGGCCTTTACTCAAGTTAAATAAATTATCGTCCAACATTGACAATTCTATAATCAACCAAATTTCAAATTATTATAATTCAAGTCTTAGTTTCTCCAATCCCTTTAATACTTTTGATCATACTTTAGCCTGTCTTTTGATGCTTCTAAGTTCTAACACATAACTGAACATTAAACAAGAGTGTGTGAGTAAGTATATATATACACACCCGCATACCACTAGCACATAATCACCCTATCAATCTATAATTCTTCCATTACTCATTTTATCAAACATCTTAGCTACATCTAGAAATTAAAGAAAGTCACAAAACTGTATCACAATTTATAAATTATCAACCACAAAATTCTAAAAATTTAATTAATCATATACTAGCTCCATATTCATTAAATTTCTTTGCAATACTCAAGTTAAACTCACAAATAAATAGTACTCAAACCTTCTATGCTTCTCATAAAAATTCATGGAACTTCAGAAAATACATATTCAAGCAAAATCTTCCTAACAAGCATTTTATCAAACACATTGCAAGCATTAAATTTCAAATTTTAATTCTAAAATCTTCTCTTCAAATCTAAACCCAATAATTTCGTAATATCAATATTTGAATTAATCTGTCTTCCCAACTTCATTCCTACAATGAAAATCAATTTTAAACTTAGAGAAAACCAAAGCCATCCATCTTTATCAGGAAGCAACCAAAATATAATAATGAAATTACTACAAAAAAAATGCTCTGTTAAACTTCAATCCTCAACTCATTGAAGCCCCATCTTTTTTTCTCAACATATTCGCATATGATAGCTGAACAAGGAAAGGAATCAAAATCTTTAGCTACCCAAACACATACAGATCCGATGCGAGTGAGAAGAGAGAAAAATTTGAAGCACCTAACCTCAAATCAATAATGGATGATGCAAGGATGAGTTGCAGGTCATTTGAACATGGAGGAGAAAGAAGAGAATTAAAACTCAAAGCCATTCACACTCAAGAAAATGCCACAGCCACGAGACAAGGGAGATGATCGATTGTGCATGAAGAACTTGCGATTCCACCTCTTGCAGCGACAGTCAAGCTTCTACACATACCATCAGTGGCGACAAGATAGAGACAAGAAGGAAGAAGATGAAGAAATGAGAGGATGGCTTAGGGTTCAGTTTGAGGCTCTCGTTCTCGGTCTCTTGCTAAAATGAAGAAATGGTGGGACGAAATAAATTCAGATGGTATGCGTGTGATGGTCTCTGATTTTTTTTCGAGGGCAAAATGGCAATTTCATAATGAAAGAAAATAAAAATATTTTTTGACATTCAAGAAGGTTCGAACATGGGACCTAACATTCACATTCATTTCCATTGCCCCACCATTTCACTGTCAGTTAAACTATTCCAAAATTAATTAAAAAATTAAACATAATTAAAATACTTTCTCATTAATTTTAATCTTATTCAAATTTTTGAATTATTACATCTAGAGTGTTTAGCCATCATGGGCTTTAATCTTAGATATAGACCTATGGACATGAATTAATTATCTTTTAGTTCCTTTTCTAATATGTAGGCTTTTGCCTATGTTTATAATTTAAGTATTTAACAGAAAAAATTACCTCAATTTGAAATACAGAAAAATAAAAACCAAAAACTCAAACCCGATTCATAATATCAGACAATCATATAATTTAAGGCAACTTTTATAAAATAAAGCACATTAAAAATATTAAGTCTGATAGGACTTAATGTAAAGCATATACAGAATATCAAATTCATAGTGCCCATATTTCAAATCACAGCTAATCATATTATTATTAAACTATACGTAAAAAGAAAAATATATATTTTTCATACTCCTAAGTAAAACCATCAACCTAGAAGCTAGTTGATGAGACTACGATCCCCACCAGCTTTGTTTTCATTTAGAATATGTGGAAATCTAGCCATAAGCATTTGAGATTTAGCAATTCTGACATGAGCTCTATTGATCTCATCCTCTGTCAAACCTTCAACTTTTAATAGTTGCTTGCATAGCTATTTAGCTATTGAAACCATTTGAGATTCCTGACACATGTTTGCATATAAACTGCTAAAACTTTACAAGACTTGGATCATAGTGGAAGAAGCTTCCTTCATTGCAGCTATCAACAGTTCTACAACAATGTCATGGCTTGTCCTTTGTCTCTTCCTACTTGATTCTGCTTCACTGAAAGGAATAAATGGCTCCTCAAATTCAGCCTCATCTTTATCCAGCTCATCATCTAGCTCATCCTCTGTCTCAGGTTCCTCCTCTATTGCCTCTTTACTGTCCTCTTCTTGTTGCTCTATTCTATGAACCACAAGTCACAAAAAAGGGCGGTAGGTAAAAAACCATATTTGAAGCAGTCAGTTTTTTTTTAATACAAGCCCACAGGTAAATCGTGCAATAACAAGCAATTAAGACATGACTAAACTCATAAAATTTCAACACCCAGGTGGTTGGTCATAAAAAATTTTACTCCCTCTATCATAAATTATAAGATAACTTTAGAGGTATTTTGTTGTCCTAAAATATAAGAAAATTTAACAAAAATAAAAATATTACCCTTTAAGTGGAGAGGTAATTAAAAGGATTATAATGTAATAATTAAGTGTATAGATTTAAATTTATATAAAATGAATGACATTTTTAAAAGTTTATTTTTTTAAAAAAAGTAATTTTGTAAAGTGTCATTATTGAATTTTATTGATATATAGTAATCTTGTTTCTTATAATTTGGGACAAAAGTAGTTATGATAGCATGCCCTTATTAATATATAAAAGGCACAAGAAACACATTAGCCCAAATCCAAAGATGGATTCTGCTGATAAGAAAGTTATACATGTTAAATAACTTCTATCATCTATGTGTCCACTTGATATAGTTGCAGTTTTAGATTCCTATCCCAACATGCTGAGTTGTCAATTAATTAGGAGATCAGTTATTTTGATGTCACTTAACCGTAGATTGCAGTTGCATGCTATATAATCTTTGTAAAACTCTTTTATGGGGAGATATGAATATTTTTATTTTTGACTTATTGGGGATTCTCCCCCTTAGTCTTGTCTAAATTGTATGAGATTCTCATTTAGTTTAGGCCCAAATTGAATTTTATTTCTATTAAATATTTATTTCTAACAAATTGGTATCAAAGCCTGGTTATCCCCAGGATGGTGAATACAAGATCTAATAACTATAATGACTCTTTTTCTGCAACTCCAAATTTCTTAGAATCTATAGTACAACAGTTAAATCTACTATCTACTTAAATGAATGTAATGGATGATATCTCTGTCGACTTAGTAGCTTTGAAAGCACAGTAATAGCATCTTTTAGAGGATACTGTTCAAAATTCTAGAAATAAAAATCCTCATCACAGTCATCAGGTGATGAAGATAAACGTGATGTACCTTGGTGGCTTTAAAATCCTTCAAAAAGACCTTATACGAAGATGGATTTTCCTAAATTTGAGGGAGGAAACCCAAAAGGCTAGGTACTTAAAGCAGAAAAATATTTTAGATATTCCCAAACACCTAAAGTCATGAAAGTTGATATTGCTACCATGTATTTAGAAGGAGGCACACTTAACCTTTTCACTTAGGCAAACATTGAAAGGACGATTATCTATTAGGAAGATTTAGTTCGCACACTGTAAGAGAATTTTGGGCTAGTCGAATTTTAAAATCTTGATGAATATTTATGTGGAATCAAACTGGTAGGCACATTGCAAGAATATTGCCTAGAATTTGTAAAGAGATCAGCGAGAGTTAGCAATTGGCTTGAACATTGTTTATTAGGGATTTTTTTTGAATGGGCTCAAAGAAGAATTAAATGCTGATGTAAGAATACAAAAGCCCAGGACTGTTTACAAAGCATTCAGCTTAGCCTTAGAGTACGAGTTTAAACTTTAATATTCTAGAGGACCCAGGACAGCAAGTATTACTTCTTCTTCAAATTGGACTGCTGCATCTTCTACATGGCAGACTATAGACTCTAAAGGAGCAGTTACAACTCCTTTCAACACATTGCCCCTTCCACTTCCCAACATGCAATGCACAAACTCCTCTTGGGACATGGAAAAATAGTAATGATGTGATAAGGCTCTTTGTTTTCGCTGTAGAGACAAATTAACCCTAGGCTATCACTACAAAAATGGAAATCTAAATTTAATGGAAATCACAGAAGAACTCGATATGGAGACTAAAAATTTAGAGGCAAGAAGTTTAGAGGATGGCCAAGATGTTCATGTTTTTATCTCTTTATGCTATTCTAAGACACCCAACGAGTACAACTATGAAAGTGGAAGGATTGTTAAAGCAAAGGAAGGTACTCATTTTAATTTATAGCAATTCTACCCATAATTCCATTTCATCTATCCTGGTGAAGGATCTACAAATTCTTTCAAAACCAATCACTTCCTTTGGGGTACAAATTAGTAATGGTCACATTATTCATTGTAATGAAAAATATCCTAAGTCTCGATTAAAGTTCAATCATTAGAAATTATTGAAGACTTTTACCCATTTTCTTTAGGGGTGTGGATCTAGTTCTGGGCATCAAATGGTTGGCTTTACTAAATACGGTCCAAGCAAATTGACAACGTATGTTTATGGTCTTTTAGGTCAACGATAAAAGGTATAAGTTACAAAGAGTCCAAACAGGGAGTTAAAGTGAAGCAAGTTTACGATCCATGACTCATTAGGTAATGACTAATACAAATCAAACAATATTCCAACATTTACTCCAGGAAGTATTTAATGATTATGCCTCTATCTTTGATACTCCTACTACTCTTCCTCCCTTTTAAAGCAAATTCCACTCTATCAACTTAAAATCCAAGTCTAAACCACCCAATATTAGACCATACAGAAGCCCTTATTACTAAAAAGATGAAATTAAGAGACAAGTTATAGAATTACTAGCCAAAGCTTTCATCTGCCCCAGTGGAAGTCCATTTGCAAGCTTAATCCTACTATTCCTGACAAGTACCTTATCCCCAACATGGATGAACTCATTAATGAATTACATGGCTCCACAGTCTTTTCAAAGATCAATATGCATTTGGGATACCACTAAATTAAAGTTAAACCTAAAAATATTCATAAAACTACTTTCCGAACTCATTTAGATCATTATGAGTTTACTGTCATGCCATTCAAACTCACCAATGCTCCTTTAACTTTTCAATATGCCATGAATGATTTATTTAGACCCTACTTAAGGCATTTCATGCTAATCTTCTTTAAAGATATGCTAATTTTTAGTTCTACTCTTATGCATCACTTAGTTCACTTACAAACTGTACTTCCAAGTTTACAACAGCATTCCTACTTTGCTAATACTAAGAAGTTTTCTTTTTTATTGTCTTAAATTGACTTCCTTTGACATGTCATCTCATCAAGGGAAGTAGCCATAGATCCTACAAAAATCTAAACTGTTGTGGAATGGCTAAGGCTAAATAATGCAACTGAATTAAGAGGGTTTTTGGGACTTACAGGCTATTATCGAAGGTTTGTTCATCATTATGGGCATATTGCTTGAGCACTCACTGACTTCACTAAACAAGGAGCCTTCTAATGGACCACCTTGGTAGACTAAGCATTCTGAAAGCTTAAACATGCCCTCATAAATGCTCCTCTTTTACACTTACATGATTTCACCAGACCTTTCATAGTTGAATATAATACTTCTTCATTAAGTGTTGGAGGCATTTTAATTCAGGATACTCATCCTATTGCCTATTTCAGTAAGGATTTTTCATTCTTGAATCGTCATAAATCAACTTATGATCGAGAATTATTAGCCTTAGTATTAGCTCTCCAAAAATGGAGACATTATCTTCTTTCATCATTTTGAAATCTATATGGATCATTCCAGTCTCAAATATTTAATAGAGTAGCAGCTATCCACTCCTGAACAACAGCGACTTTTAATAAAGTTGTTACCCTTTGATTTCATTATCCGACACAAGAATAGGTGTTCTAATAGTGAGGTTGATGCATGATCCTGTCTTCCTCAACATGTAGATTTCTTTTCCCTACAAATTTTGAGGATCTTGATGCTTGGATTGTACTAGACCTAACTACTCAACAGATAAAATAGTGTCTTCTTTATGACCTTTCTACTGTTCCATATTATGCTTTAGTTGATGGCAAACTTTTTTATGATGGTCACTTGGTTATTCTTGATCATCTAACACTTAGATCTAACTTATAAGGGGCTATGGGGCTATCTTCGTACTCTTAAAAGGTTTTAGACTCATTTCTTTTGGCCCCATATGAAGAAGGATGTCAAACAACATATACAAGATTTCCAGGCATGCCAAGTTTTTAAATATTAGACTTTATCATCGATTGGACCCCTCTAACCTATCCCACCTCCACAGCATGTATGGGAAGATATTTCGATGGATTTTATTGTTGGGTTACCTAAATGTGGAGGCTTTGACACCATCTTTGTTGTGGTCGATCGTTTTAGTAAGTATATTTATCTTCTTGGCCTTTCCCATCCTGTCACTGCTAAATCTATTGCTGCTCTCTTTAGTTGTTAAGTGTTTGGTCTTTATGGTCTACCCAAATCTATTATTTCTAGGAGAGACCTACTCTTTCTTAGTACATCTTGGTAAGAACTCTTTTGATTATGTTGTACACAGCTTCATATGAGTACTGCTTATCACCCACAAAGTGATGGTTAAACAAAAGTTGTCAATAGATGCATTGAGACTTACCTACGCTATTTTGCTCATAAATAACCTAGATTATGGAGCAAGTACCTTTTGTGGGCTGAGTACTCTTTCAACACTAGTTTTTACACAACAACTGGTTATACACCTTTCAAAATTGTATATGGTCGATCATCCCCATCTCCTTTTGTCTTAAGTGAAACTAAGGTGGTAGATTTGGAATCACAACTTTTGGAGTGTGATGCTATGTTACAATTAATCTGTGACAATTTGCTCAAAGCTTAACCTCATATAGATATGAATATTTTCATCTTAGACTTATTAGAGATTCTCCCCCTTAGTCTTATCAAAATTGTATGAGATTCTCATTCAATTTAGGCTTAGATTGAATTTTATTTCTATTAAACATTTAGTTCCAACAAGTTATATCTAGATTGTTATTAGGAGCCCAATGAGCAAGCCAAAGCAACCAATTTAAACATGACTAAACAAAACATATAGCAGTAAAACACAACTACTAATAGAACCTAAAACAATTGAAGAACATAATTCAATAGACTATAAAATGCATAATAATATGACAGAACTAAACATATACAAGTCACAATAAAAGACCATAAACAACTTCCATCTCTTGTGATTTAAATCTTCAAGAATTGGCTTATGAGTTTCAAAAGGCTCTACTTGGACATGCATCATTTATCCGAGCAATATGTTGAAAAAAATAACAGCTGTAGAACAAACCATATTCAAAAATATTGTGTGAACAGCATGAGCAATCATAAACCACCCAAGCATAAGATGAAGATTTCCTTGTTCACATTTTTGGTCCATGATTGTCTTCTTTTGTTAACTACCGAATTATCTTAATGTTTTAATACAATAATAGTATCATAAATATTTTTTCTAAACTAAAATTAAAAGTTATTGAGCTATTCAATTAGATATATGACCAAATGCAAGAATGTTTTGCTATAGTCATAAGTTGAAAATCATACAAAAATTACAAAAATCACAATGTTTAACCATAAAACTAGAAAAATCATAAAGGCAGCAGACCAAAAAATTGAAAATTAGAAAAATTAGACACTTGAAAAAAAAATTAAGAGACCACAAGTTCAAATGATAGCAAACCACAGTGTTTAAACATAAAACCAATTCGCTTACATTACAGTGTAAGATTTTACCTCTCCAGTAATGGAACTTCACTCTCACGTATCTTAGTTGTATCCTCAGCTTCACTAAGCTTTAAGTTGTCTCCCAATAAACTACGAGATAAATCCAAGCTCATTGCATCTATATCTTGTAATGGCATGCTATTTATGAGTTCTTTAAACTGAGTTCTTACTTCTTACACCTCTCATTAACTCCATAACAGTATTATTATGAATATATTTAATTTTTTTGCAAGTTAAAATGATGTTAATTTCAAATTTAGTTGCAAAGTAGAGAATCTTTCACCACAAAAAATTTGAAGAGATGATTGATGCCCTACCAGCTTTTCCTGTATCACATTCCCAAGCTTTGAGTCAAACACAGATAATGTTTCATTCTTATAATGTTCTTCTAGGAACTTTTCCAATCCTTTGCTAGTTTTGCTTTCATTTAATAGATTCGCAGCCTTTAAAGCTTCTAAAGTAATTTCAAACTTAGAAAATGCTTTCAACTCAACAACCTAACATGGTGATCAAATTAGTGAGCTGTTCATGTTATGAAGATTGAGAAGATGAAGCAAACTCAACAATGATAAAGTCAACATAGAGTGAGAGATGGAGAAAGCAAGAACCTGTCTAGCTATTTCTGCACTGTTAAATTCATTACATAAGTCCTGTATGACCTAAAAAAATTAATTAAGATGTAGAAGAACAACTTGACTGAAGCTTTAAGCAAAATGGAAAAAGAGACATTGTGCCACATATAGCTCATAAGTCATCTCATAAGCTTCACAAAGCCCACAAATATTAGGTTTATAAGAAATCAAAACAAAATATAGCATTGCTAGACTCAATGGAAGGATGAAAACATGCAAACTTTTAAGGTTCGCCAAATTACGTGACATAAAAGACATATGTAGTAGATCTCTATATCTTAAAGATTGAAAAAATATAGAAAAGAAAAAAGCAATTTGAAGTAATATAAATTTTAGCATTTAGACTTTCTTTTAATTATTGATTTAGTTTTTATAGTTTATTGAGATAAGAAATTATAAGAACTGAATTGTAACTATAAGAATTGGTTAAGAAAATAAAATATAGGGACTAAATTGTTTTAACTTCTGAGTCAAACTTTAAGGACTGATCAAATTGATAATTGAGGAAGAATTTAAGGCTAAAAGTTATATTTTCTGCAAAAAAAATTAAGAAATAAAATTACAATATAGTACCAAATGTATAGAATTCTTGAACAATTAAGGCAAGAATCATCAGCATTATTACATCAACTTTTGAAAGCTTCCCTTCATCCAGCACCTTAAGAAGAAAAAAAACCTACTAATATTTCAAATAACACAAGCATTTTTTTTTGTTTTGCTTCCCAAATAGGATTGGGAAAGGGAAAAATGTAAGTTTTTAGTGAGAAATAAGAAAGGATCAACACAAGTTAAAAATTTTGCAAAATACCATCTTTCAACCTACCATAACAGCTTATGTACAACCAAGATACTAATAATAATGATTGAAGCCAACAAGAAACAAGAACTACTAGCCTTCCCAAAAACAAATTGTACTTGCTCAATAAAATGTTTATAATGATTTTACAAATAAACTATTTTCTCTTTCTTCTCAAGACAAAAACATTATTGAATTAAAAAATAATACAAAAGCATTATATTACTGCAAGCAAACGCAAGACATTTTTTGTATTTTACCTTCAAAGTCCAAAAAAAAGTCCAATTCAGTTGTCAAAATTTGAATTGATATGGACGGGTGTAAAGCATACATAAGAACAATTCTACTTAAGGCATGTTCATCACGTTGAGTTTTTCAGTTATAAAAAACTACCTCATTCTACTAGAATCAACATCCATTGATTCATATGTATGTATTCATATGTTCTCTTATAAAGCAATTCATACATTTCTTTTATAAACAAATGCTTTATTAAGCTTATATATTAACCATGAAAAGTGTGTATTTGGTTTTAGGCAAAAACAAACCACCAAACTTTAAAACCAGATATGCTGTAAGAAACTCTAAAATTCTAAAGTTAACAACCATTTACCTTTTATGACGTAACACCAGAATGAGAGAAGTAGAATTCCAGAAGTAGGTGCTAGTTTTGTAGCAAGAATATAACAGTCAACAAAGAAGCTGAGACATGTTAGGTTTTAAGGGTTTATGTAACTGACATTGGTGGAATAGGATAATTATTTTAAATTATTTTAGTTTGATAATTTTAATTTTAAATTATATATGAAAGGGCAAGACTTATATATTTAATTTCATATATTTCATATAATTTCATTCAACTAAATTAAAACATGTAAATTTTAATACGCTAATAATATTAATAATAAGAATTTGTTATAATTACATAATTTTTAAAAGGTACAATCATTTTGATTTAATTAAATTTTTTTAAGTATATAAGGTTAAATATATAATTTTTTTTATATGAAATATGATTTGAAATCTACATTAATTACATTAATTCATTTTCATCAAATATATCCAATCTATAATTAGAATTAGAAATTTGTATAATTGATCTAATATATGTTGGATATGCTATCAATTATGTTCAATGCATCTTCCAAATAGGAAAGCAGCTCCTACCAATTTAGGAAATTAGTATTAGTAATTATATAATGAAAATTGGGCCCAAAGGATGTGACTATTTTTTATACCAATGTTTAAGGTTCTAAAAACTGAATTAATTATTGAGCCAATTAAGGCATTGATTCAAGGGTTAGTGGTCAAAATTGTAATTAAATTATGATCAAACTAATCATAAAAAATATTTTACTAAACTAATTAAGATACTGATAGAATAGTTTACTAATTTAACCAGGCAGGTTGATCTAGATTTTCATTATATGCAATATTAATAACAACGTATAGTATGATTTTATTTGTCATGTGTATGGTCCTTATTATGGTGGAGATAAATAAGCAACTTGTCATCTTCTACTTGAATTCACCTTATAGTAAATTATGGTGGTCCCCTATATTAAGAAAAAATTAATATGGGTTAAAAGTCAATTTTATTCTTAAACTATAGGTGATGTTTAAAATCCTAAACTCATTTTTTAATATAATTTTCCTATTTAACTTTTAAAAATGGTACGGCATCACCTTTACCATTAACAAAATTAGCTTTAACCTTTAATTGATAAGAAAATTACCAGAAAGGACCTTAAAAATACCAAAAAAAACCAAAAAATTACAAATATAAATATAAAAATTAAAGAAAAATGACCAAGGAAATGACCCTATTAAAATTATTCATATCTTTAAAATTATCCATCACACGCACGCATAGGTCTTACACGCACAACATGCACATCACCTACCACTCACGCAATTTGTTCCCCATCTTGAATCACTCGAGGATTGATATCTGTACCCTTTCTTCAAGGAAAATATCATGCTATTTAAGCTCTAGCTTACTGGCCTTACTAAGACATTATGAGTAATATTGTTAACCTTATAAATGTGAATTGGAAGATCTCTATAAATCTCATGTACGAGGAAACAAACAATTCTTCTCACGGATTAGCTAGAAAAAAGTAAGGAATTATATACCATTTCATGATCCTCCGCCTTAATGGTGGTGAATGCTGAAGGATGTCCTTTCTATGTTTTTAATGTAATTTTGTAAATGTTTCCCATTAATGAAGATATTTAGGTCACCATTAAAAAAAAAAGATTTGCATTCGGTACTCATCATGCTCATCACCTAAAAGGTGATCTGAGCTCTTCATTTTCTCCCTTAAATGATCTCTACAGTTGATTTTAAATTATTTTTTTGAATATTTTTAATATTATATTTATCAAAATAAAAATATATTAAATTTTGTATAATTTTTATATATTTTTATTTTGATAAATATAATATTAAAAATATTTTTAAAAATTTAAAATCAATGGCAAAGAACATTTGAGAAGAAAATGAATGCCCCAGATCACCTCATACATTACAACCATAATAACAAACCTTATTTTAGTAGGTGAGGTTGGTTACATAAATTGCACGTTGTCATTTTACTCTATTATCAACCAACCTTTTAGAAAATATTGTTAATTAAGAAATCTCACTCCAATTAATATTAGGAAAAACATAATCATTGATGTAACATCCCAAAAATTTTAAGACTCAAATTTATTTTAAAAAATAAAATAAAATATCTATAATTAAATTAAAATTTAGAATAATTTGATAGAGGTCCAGAGTTTGAATTTTTCTCATCAAAAGTTTGGTTTTGTTTGATTTTTAACTATGAAAAAAATTACCAAAGTTGACCTGGGCTTTTGTGTTATAATAAAAAATGTTGGACCCTTTATTTTAATTTTCTTCAAAGTCTAATATCAGCAATTTAAGAGGAAAAACAGACGCAGCAACGCAGAAAAGGAAAAGGAAAGGAAAGGAAAGGAAACGTGTGTGAGAGAGAGAGAGAGAGAGGAAGAAGAAAGAAAAAAGAAAGGGAGTTAGGCTCGGATCCAGGAGACTTTACGGCCATTGTGAGCTCGGCTACGCGATAGGTAAACTCCCTACTTCAATCCTCTTCCCTTCCTCTTTGTTTTTCTCAATTTTTGGAAGAGGAAATTTGTGGATTTTGATCCCAAAGGCTTTATTCTTGTAAGCTTTTGTTTATTTGGATCCTAGGGAGGATGTTTTGAGTTTTTATATAGTGATATAATATTTTTAGTGGATAATTGGATGACAAGAGGTGTTTTGAGCACAAATTAAACCCTGAGAGATTGGGTTTTGCTCCTCAATGGTTTAAGCCTATTGATTTAGTTATAATTTTGCTATTTAAGCCCAATAAGATTTAAATTAAGGTTTGGTTTTCATTATAAGAGCTAATGGCAAAAGTTGGTGACACTAAGTGAAGGTTTTTAATTGATTAAAAATTATATAAATTGGAAATTAGCTTAGTGATGGCTAATAAATGGTTTTGGTGGTTAAGTGATACTATGTGAATGGTTAGTTTAATATATGGACCATTAGGATGAATTATGGCTCATAGACCCAAGTTGTGTGGTATGAGTTGTAGTCTTCATTAATACTATTTGACATGATAAGTGATGTGGATCACTTATATGTTGTAGGAATTGTTAGTAGAATTTGTTCGGAAGTTAAGGAATAAGTCGAGCCCTATTTTGTATAAGAGGAACCCTTTTGGTACTAAAGGGTTGAGGTAATAGGGGAATTTATATTTCTTATTACTTTGTTTTAGCTATTTTTGAATAAATATTACCAGCTATCATGCATTACATGTTTTAAAAGATTAAATGTACTTTATAAGGGGTTACGGGGTACTGCTTTGATTATAGTGCAAATATGTTTTCTAATTGTTTAACAACAATGTTTTTATGGAAACGAGATTTGTTTACATGTATTTTAATCATAAAGAATATAAGTTTCACTTAAGGAAGTGTAACTAAGTAAGGTACCTTAGATAGGCTAAGGAACCGTTTAAGGGAGATTTATAAATATTATACTACCTTAGAGTGTTGAAGTGGTCAATACTCGGGAAAGGTAGACACGAATAAAAGGTATGATCTTGGTGGAAATTCACCAATGAGAAGGTGTGGACTTTTGATATTCCATGGCACACTGCCAGTACTCAGTGTTGCCTTACGTATTATAGGCTTAGTGCACTAAAGTGGTTAGTGTATTGAGTGTTCGACACTTCTCAGTAGGGGAGGGAATTCGACATATGAAGTGTGAAGTTGAGTGCCTAAGCCAAGGTAGCCCTCACATGGAGAGTAAGTCGGGCTGGCTCTGGGAGGGAGTTACCTTTGATTGCTCAGGATTCACGTCGAAGGGGCATAGGCGGTTCGGTGGATTAGATCATGCCTTAGATTATGTTTTGTGCCTGTGGAGGTACAAGTAGGTATAAGGTTTACCTGCGAGTTAAAGAGTGCCAAGGGGCATTCTGTTGGTCATGAAAGGCCATACCGGCCTAGGTCATGCATTCATGCATTTTAAATGGCTAAATTATATACTATGTTGAATTTATTATTCGCTTATTTGATTATGGCTTGCTTTGTAATAATCAATGTAGATTTCTCTATTATTGAGACTATGGTTGTCTCACCCCTTTCTTTTCAATATTCTAGGTCTAGGTGAAGGAACTAGTGGAGGACAGGGAAAGGAGCAGAGTTAGGGGTTGTTTGTGAATTGTAAAAAACTGCAACCCTTTTTCTTTTGAGCAAATCTATTATAATGTATTTAGGATTAAAGTGTCAGTAGGATATGATTATGTATATGTGCGTGAGTATGTGTGGATTGTATGGCTTGTGTGTGAATTTTTGATTGCTTCTAGACTTGTGGCTAGGAAACTTGGCTATGGTATGTGGTTTTGATGGATTTATTTAGTAGACCAAGTTTTCACTACAAGCAAATATTTATTTTGATATATATGTGATTCCACAAGCAAATGCAAAGTGGTTGTATTGCAAATGGTGTGTTATGGGCAAACATATACCTTGGCTAGAGAGAGTGAGTGCATGGGCCCCACAGAGATCTCTGAGGCAAGTGAAAATGTTTAGCGTGTGTATTCATGTGTATATGATATTTGGAATAATTTTTGGCCACTCTTGTGTGATTTGTACATTTTGGGGGTTTAGGGTCCATTTTGGGAAATGACACACGAGTGATCAAATTTTGGTATAAAGGATTTTTCTACTATTTAAATGTTCTATCAGGTGTTTTTAGTCCTATTTGATGTGTCCGAAGTGTTCCCACAAGTTTGTAACCATTAGGATGAGATTTGGACAATTTTGAAAATGGTTTTTATCAAAAACCTGCACTTTTACATCTGGGTATTCAAATCTTAATCCGACCGTTGGATTCCTCTAAAATTTGGGTCACAAGTAAAACCTTTTATAAGCTTTATATGAGCTTTGGAATCACTTCGATCGGATTTTGGACGGAGAAACGGCACACTCCAGAATTTAGTCCGGAGGAGCTGTGGTGCTGTCATGACAACAATATATGTTAATGTTGCAACATGCACGAAATTTAATCCATCCATTGGATCTTTCCAAAATTTGGTATGCTAATAGTACTATTTAAAAGTGACATGTGGGATTTAGAATCGCTCCGATCGGAGGTCGGATGATGAAATGGTGCACCCCAGAAGTTAGTCCGGAGGTGCTGTCATGACAGCAAAAATAATTAATCTTTTAACATATCTAATTTTTAATCTGACCGTTGGATATTTTTAAAATTTGGTGCACTTATAGTACCCTTTGAATGTGATGTGTGAGCTTTAAAATCACTTCGATTAGAGTTCGAATAACAGAACGGTGCCTCCCGGAAGTTGGCCCGGGATGGCTGTCATGACAGCATCTTTTTATTCCACTTTTGTCTAGCTTGCTTCCGTGCACTATAAGTAGAACCTATAATTTTTTTTTAGGTTTTAAATGATTTATTTCTTAAGTTGGTTAGAGGATCAACTCCTTAATCACACTTAGTTTATTTGAATTATATGATTTTTGGATAATACTCAGGGCAAGTGTTACAATTGAGTCCTATAGTTTTTTAAGGTTTTGCATTTAATCCCTTTAATTTTTTTCAGTATTTTTAGTTCCTATAGGTTCAATAAGATTAGATGACAATTGTTACTCAAATCCCTATTTATAGTTTTAGTTATAAGGAATAAAACAATGAAAATAAATAATAGAATTAAAAGTAAAATCTAATAAAACTATAGGGACCAATAATTATATTTTTCCTTAATATTAATATTAAGATTGCTTTTTGTGGTCACCCAAAAAAATATTTGTTTAGCACCTATGATCATGTACTTGAGAATTGACATCGATATTGAGCAAGATTTCTTTTAGAATATATGCCTATCAAGGGCTCAACCCAGGCTACCCCACTCGAGCTTTTATGCCTTAAAAGCAAGACAAAGCATAAATCTTGCATCATCACCATCACTATCATTATTATTAGATGGAAATGCTAGTAAAGATAGATTGCTCACACTACTAGTTACTTGTAACATGACATTCCCTTTTAACCTTATACTCACATTTATTAAAAAAAAAAAGCACCTACATCTGACACTTTTGTGCTAGGACCTTCTATTGAAATTAATGACTGAGAATTAAGCCAATAATTAAGTATAACTCAAATTGCCAAATCAAAATGTCAGTCAGCCTACAATATGAAGTACTAACTAATGGGGCCTCTTGTATTTCTCTTATGAATGACTTTTTGCCTCCAACCAAAAATGTAATTGACATCCTAATCAAAATCACTCTTTGCTACCCTAAGTTGATGATGAGGGTTTCCAAGTCGCATAAATAAAAATCTTACAGTAGTTTTAAAACTTGGTCTACATCAATGAAGCCAAGACTTGACCTATCTGAGATTTGAGTGGTTTAACTATAGAAAACATTCATGGAGATTTATGACAACATATCATCTTATGTTTGAATGATACACTCTAGTCATGTTTTTAAAACAAAAGAGATGTAAATATCACTGAGACTTAAAAATTGTGCATGCATGACATTGATACTTGGGATTCTTTACGACGATAGCCCTCAACACTTGTGCTAGATTAAGAACAAGATGGCTGCCAATAAAAGAAAACCTTTGCATTACTAGTAAATCCAAACATGATTGCATGTGAGAAATATATTAGTTAAGTCATACAAGAAGGAATTACCCTCAGTGTTTATTGAGAACCTCCTCCTTTATTGAGAAGCTTCGAGCTCCTAAACACCAACATCAGCAAGCTCATTTGTGGATGTATTTTTAGATGTGTCAACGTAAGAACTATTTTTAAACTGATCCATAGGAGGTGCCTCAAACATTGAGCTAGAATTCTTAAACCCTTAGAGAGATAATAGTTGATTACTTTTGAAATCCTCATCTAGCAAGCACACCAAAGGCAAGTCTGAAAGGTTCGTTGCCTTGTTTTCACATTGCTTGTTGGCAAAAAAGGTGATCTCAATTTGTCAGGATGATTTCCTCTTAATTCCAGAGGGCTATGAAAGAGCAAATAAGCCACAGCTTGATTAATAGGATTTTTTTTCTGTTTTAGCATTAAGCGTCTTGTGCATTTGTGACAATAAAAATGATTCATAAAGAAAATTTAAAAAAAATCAATAATCTAGAAAAATCATCGCCAGAGCACCTACTAGACATGCTATTTAGTGGAGATATATGTCAAACTACAATTGTTAACTAAAAAACTATAGCCATATATAAGTCAAAAAACAAGTGTTCAGTTAATACAGAGAGACAAATAGTGTTAGTGTTGAAGAACACAAGTTATCACACGTTGCACAATTTAATTCAATTAATCCATTTTATTTTATTTAGTTGCAGTATTTTCAGCATTCTCGTCATGAGGGTAGAGCCAGTAATTCGGGCGGGCCGGGCTTATTTGGATCGGGCTCAATTCGGGCCGAGCTTTTTCGGATCGGACTTAAAGCATCCTACCCCTTCTAAAAAGCCCATATAGCCAAGCCCGGCCCTAACACCTTCAGGCTTCGGGCTTATTCAGGCTAGCCCGAATACCCGAAACTTTTAAAAATATTTTTTCTTTATTTTTTGAACCAATTTTAATTTTTAAGTAATTCTATTAATCATAAAATATTATCTTAATTTTAAAAGAATAAAATAAAAAATAACTTATTAACTTTGTATTTAAGTAGTTCTGTTATTATTTTGTTGTATTATGTATAATTTATTCATGAGTATTTTCTTTACTTGTAAATTAGTTGTTTAAATATTGCTCTTATCATAGTCATATATAAATATTTTATATATTTTAATTAAATTATATTATTTTAATTATGATTAAGCTAATCTCAATTCAATCATAGTTACACTACTAACTTAAAATTATTATCTCGATTAGTTCAAAATTTTTAATAACTTTTAGGTAAATTGTACTTTTCATTTTTATGAATATAAAAAAAATTGCCATCATTATATTATATAAAAAATTATTTAATTATGAGTAAAATATTTTTTTTTTTTGAAATCATTTTTTTTAACTTTTTATATTATTTAACTCTTATATAAAAGGGATTCTTACTCTAATTTACCCTTAATTTTCAACCAAATCTAGCATGGACAATAACCAAGTAATTATTCAAGAATATTATTCTATTTATTATGTTTATCTAGTAGTAGAGTCGGGAATTCATGTATGCCTAAATTTTATTTTTAAAATTACTTTTAATTTTATTTTTACTTTAAAATTAATTATCTTAATTTATAAAAAATATAAAATTATTTTTTATATGAAAATGATTTATAGGACTAAATTTTTTTAAACAAAAATTGGGTCTTAAAATATTAAAATCAATATTAAAATATATTTAAATATGATTTTAAGATATTTTATTGATTAAAAATAATAAAAATATGAAATATAACTATTTTTAATTTTTTTCAAAAAATAACTACATTAAAACACTTATATATATAGTATTTTGGTATAAAATGATATAAAACTTGAAAAATTAATTAATATTTATAATTTTTTATATATTTTTTAAAAAAGTTATTTTTTTATTTGGGTATTCGGGCCAAGCCCGAACCCGATCGGGCTTAGCCTGAATTTCCTTGAGCCTATTCGGGCCGCCCGAATAGGCCCAAATAATAAAATAATAATATTTTTTTGGGCTTGGCCCTAAATTTTTCGGGCAGGTTTGGGCTGGTCCGTTGGGCTCGGCCCAAATTACCGGCTCTACATGAGGGCAATAACAAAGAAAAAGAATTAGAGAAGGTGGATTACGTGAAGGGCCATGAGAGCATTATAAATGGTATCAGTAAATGGCTAAAGACTAAATTGTTCTTTTTCTTTTTTTTTAAATTTCAAATATTCTCATTAGACAAATTTTTTTAACAAGCTTGCCTACAATTTCAAACGAGTTTCAGGAAAATAAGGATTCCATTCCTTTTTCACCTACTTTGCACCTCTCTCTTAATATGTTCTACCTGTTTGTCTACTTATTTAAATTGTTGTGAATGTGGTCAGAATCTATTTCCTACGACAAAGTCCAATCTTGCTTCTTTTGCAATGCAAAAATAAAAAAGAAAAAGTGTGGCCGTGCACCTCTTCTTTTAAAGTTATTCTTACTATGGTTAACAAGCCTAGCCAAGGGTCCTGACTCTATCACTGCGTACAGAAACTAGAGCCATAAGTGATGGATAATCTCATAAAGTATTCCTAAAAGTGACACATGATAGTATTGTTTTCCACCTTTATCAGTTTCTAATTCCGTCAATCATTGAAGGAGGAACTATACTGTACTCATAATAGCACATGCTTGACTTGTAAGTTGTATGGTATTCTGGATCAATAAAAAATTAACTAGTTGTGGCAGCTATTAATGGTGAATATGGGTAGCTTACTAACCTGTTCAAGCAATTGCTTTCCTCTATTCCAACAACTTCAAGTTCTTCTCTGCTACTTTTGTTTGTACTACTTGTATCACTGGCATAATGCCTTTGCATTACACTTTGGGCCAACCAAAACAAGCTATCTCTGATACAGAGTCATATTTTGATATCTAACTATAAAAAAAAAAATTTCCTTGCAAATGTAACCATGTTCAAGTTAGTACACAGGGAAATTAATAGATTACAAACATACACCTAATCAATTCATACCTTTGAAACAATATCTTGAAGCTTGTATAGTATCGCATCTTTATCAAAATAATCATCAACTGGCACAGAAATTATATTAGAATCATCTTGTTCCAGAGAATGCCCGGGTGTAGGAAGACTGATTAGATATTTAATTCAAGGATCAGTCCTATTAAAGGAATGACTTGGCATTTCTAAAGGACATTTCTGAGGCATGGACTCATTGCTGCTGAGAACTTGATGGCCTAATTATTGTTGTTGTTATTTCTAAATAGCAAGCATTGCCTGTAATTACTGCTGCTTTCCTTAATTTCTCAATTTTTTCTTGAGAAGTCATGGCCAAAGGCTTGACTGAGTCAATAGGATTCACTATTTCAGGAGACATTTCACAACTAGAAAGTAGAGGTTGATGCACAAGATCCTTTGATTGGGCCTAAGAGAGTAATGGCATAAAAGGACATGTATTTATAAGGCTTTCATTGACAGGAGATGCCACATACGGATTCATTATATTCTGTTACAATGTCTTAGCTACTTAAAGCCACTTCTGTTACCCCAAAATTAAAGAGGGAGAAGATTGTGTTTTGCTCAAAAGCCTACATGTATACATGTACAGATATAGATATATATAAAATGATAAAAAGATCATTTTGATCAATCTTAGTCAATTTGATAGGAATAAGCTGGATAAGAACTTTTTTTACTAGATCTACTACACATAGTTATCAAATAGTTGTCTAATATATCCAAGCAAATCATTTAAAAAAGCATGGATATACAAGCAAACACAAAGTAAACAAAGGTACAATTTAATAAAGGAACAACACCATTTGTTAGAAAAGAGAAAATATTAATGAAATAAGTGAAAAGAAAAAATGAGATTACTCATCAAGAGATCTTCCTAATGCCAACAAATGTGCATATGAGTTCTTGAAGGTAAACCAGTTTAAATGGATGACCCAATCCCTATACAAAAAGTAGTATCAAGGAAGAATATGTCTTAAAAGAGCTGTGGTGGTAACAATCCTGCTGAATAACTTTATCAATGTATTCTATTTAGGCAATTTCTACTAGTAAAAATTTCAAATAATGTAATTATTTTAGTTGTGTAATAGGATGACCCTAACTAATGACCCTACATATAATTTCAACTCCTTCCCCATATTTATAGGCACCCATGTATACATCCTCAAACATATTCCCTTCTCTTGCTTTCTCACTCTTCTAACTATCTCAGCTAGATTGCCTTTGCCTCACTTGAACTCTTTTGGCTACTATATTTATTCCCTTCATCTTTCTATCATAAATAACTATTGGCACAATATGATACATAACTCTCCTATTTTATAGGGATTTATATTAGTTCTTTAATTTATAGTTAGTTGTAGATTTATTTGAAATTATTAAGAAATATCTTTCTTGTTTTCATATTTATTATTCTATTCTAAAATTCTCTCCTTCTGTTCTGATTTGAGTAGAGGGATTGCTACTGCCAATCCAATAAGGGTTTGTCAAGATCCCTCAAACCATATCAACTATTGTAATTCTTTCTTTTTGTACTAATGTTTAGGACTAAATTTCTAATAGGATGGATCCCTAGCTTTTGGACATAAATTTTTAAAGGGCTATGGCAAGATAATAAAGACAAAAGAGAGGAAAAAGGACTAATGAGAGGGAAGAGAAGAAAAGTTGGGTTGCCGTGAATGTGACTTAGGTCGCAAGTCAGTTAAGCTAGACAAGAGTGTGTCAGTGTGATTGGAGAGGTTTATTAATGGGGGTTTGGAAGTTTATTGGGAGGTAGGCAGGTGGTGGTTTTGTGAGGGAGAGTGCCTAGTCTCTCAAACACCAGGTTGTGGGGGGTGAGGAAAAGGGTCTTTCTTCTTCATCTTTATCTTTTCTGTTTTTAGTGTGTTTTATTGTTAGTGAGATTTGTGAGTGAGACTGTGTATTTTTTGTCATTTTTAGTATCTTATTTCCTTTGTGTGTGAGCTTATTTATTCTGTAATTCTCTTTCTTCCTAATGAGAAGGAGAGTATTTTGATACTGAACATATATTTAATGTTAGATCTCTATCATTTAGATTGGGCTCCATTATTTTGGCATTTGAGCTATTAGACTTGTTCATTTCACGAAGAGCAAGTTAGGTTAGTTTTTGTTACTTATACAGTGAGGTGCAAACTATAAACTCTTGCACATATATGATTTGTGTTTACAATTTGAACATATTAAATCTCTAAATTTATTTGTAAGCTCATTGTGTTTTTCTAAGAATACCTAAATAGATGTTAGTTGAGTTTATCAGAGTCTGTAAAAATAGGACAGTTATCTTATGGTATGATTATAAAGTTCTGGAGTAATCAATGAAATACCTTAGCAGTATGTTTATTTACTGTTCCAACATTTTTAGAAGCTAAACTAAGGGCCACAGAAGTGATCGTTCCTCCTATGTCATGATTTGCCTGTGGGAAGAAAAATGGAATGAGAAATTTCCTTACTCCACTACACAATTTAAAACTTGATAGCGTATTGATTGCACATACTGCTAATTGTCTGGATATACCAGCCGCTCCTTTATGATAAGCTTACTTCTAATTCTAGCATATCCCACACCAACAGCAATTTTAGGTGCATTTTGTCTATCTTGAGATGCAGGACTTGTGATTTTGTCATAACAGAGCATATATGATTGATCATTATCACATTGAATAGATTCTGCTTTATTTTTTAAAAGGCTCAAATCTATTCCTTAAACCACTTACTAATCTTGTGTCCAAGGATATGGGCACAAGACTGTTACTCTCATCTTTTAAAGACCACAGCTCATCACCATTATCAATACATACATGGCTAAAAATAGGGTCACCATTGCTATAAACTGTCACTTGTAAGAATAATGAGTCAATCTAATGCCATTATAAAATACAATAAATTGTAGAACAATAAAAATTAAGGAAAAATGAGTGTCAAATGACATACATCATTAATAACAAACTTGGCTTCTAAAATTAAATAAAATAAAAAGATGGAGCCTTAGTCATTAATGTTTTGACAACTTAGGTTGTTTTCAAAAAAAATGCTTATTTTCCTTTATCAATAAATTCAAATAGAGTTACTTATACAAGTGATGCATCCATAAATTTTCCTTGTGACAGTAGTTAAAATTTTCCCTTTTAAACTCAGATGGAACCATGAATATTCTTATGATTGCAATAGTCATTTAAGTAGCATTACTCGTTTGATATCTTAAAGTGGGATAAGAGAGATAAACTTGGTCCTTTACTTCTTAGTCAACTTCTAGAAACATGTTTGTGAAATATAGTAATGTGTGAGAAAAATCATAAAGATTTACAGAATCTCTAGTGGAACGACATCAAGGCAATGCATATATCAAATATTTCATGACATCGTGATGGAATCTCTTTTGCTACGCAAACATATAAGAGGAGAATACGAAAATACAAGGAAATGGAAAAGCAACTTTAGGAGGGGCTGAATGTTGACTTTGTAGGCTTAGCAGAAAATGATGTTGGAGACTGTGCAAGGTGCTTTTGGGTCATAATAGTCACAAGTGTCATTTAGGAGAAGAGGATATTTTTTGTATTTTGAGAGAGAAAAGATTGGCTCTCGAAAACCAAAGGGCATCTTCGTTAGCATTACAGTGTTCTTATAGTTCTCGTTTCTTAATTGCTATTTAAGAACTTTAGCTATAATAGGGAATAGCATTTTGTTCTAAATCAGTAGAGTGCATTGTAACACTGATTTAGTCTTTTAGAACATTAATATCAAACCTCAATATTTCCCTTGGACCTATCGAATGTTTCTTTTTTCTGCTATGTTTTGCATTTATATTTGTTAACAATAAGGCTGTAACACATAGATTTTCTACTTTACCTAAAAATGTGATCAAGATCATCAAAACATCCTATATTAGCCCAGCCATAGTCAATTAAATCTCCTTGTTCTTTCCCTTGGCATTCATTCTTGAAAATTTTAACATCTTTATCTGGTTGTGTAGCCTCTTTGTCAAACATGTATGTAATTAGCAACGGCCAATGAAAATTACATAATGCGTGTATTTTTTAGTTTTCTTAGAAAGATAACACTACTCATGTATAGAAAACATACACAAATACATAGAAACCCAGCTATTTAGTGTTTAACCATAATTCTAGAAATTAAGAAATTCACTACTTTTTGATGAGCTGTGTTTGCTAATTTCACTTAAATTTTTAGATACTTCAGTTCCCAAGGCACCCTGATCAATTTTAGTTGCATTGGATGAAGATAAGTTAGGCCAGGAGCTTTTACCATATTTAAAGGGAGATAGTCCTTTATTGATATCAATGTTTGAACTGCTTCCTATCCTTTTATCTTGAAAATCAATTTTAGCCTTAGGTTTCTCCTATTCAAAAAGTGTAATGCTATCAGCTTCTTGATTCCATTCTTTCTTTTCACAAAGATCTTCATTTGCCTCTGGGAAAAGCATAATATGATCATCACTCTTAACAGCATCATCCAGTAATATGTTAGCTAGCTAAAAATAAGTCATGACGAAGCATATAATAAATATGGATAAGGAAAATAGTCAATAAAGAAAGAGAAAAGGCTTTGTAACCTAATAGTATTAGCATTCTTACCTATTACTAAAACTTATTTCACTATTTAAGCTCACGAATCTAGCATTCTATCTAAGATTGCCTCAGTTTCACTCTCTTTATATACCTACAAACTATCTTTTTAAATATGCCCTCCTAGCTCTTTGCTCTTCCTCATTACACTTTCCTTTTTCTCCTCTCTTTCTTGTGTTCTCTGGTTCTTAATCCCTGAGTTTTCTTCTTGATCTATAGTCGCCCCTTTTTGCCACTTGCCATTCCCTTATGTTTCTTACTATGCATTTTCCATATAACTTCACACCCTGAACTCATTAGCTATTTAGATAAATTCTATTTTTTTGTCCATAACATTCTCATTGAAAGGGTTATACCCTATATAGGCTGATGAATTGAGCATTCTATCTCAAATGTCTCAACTATACTATCACAAGAAGAATAGGCTTCATAAGTTGCCTTTCAACATGGGCAGCCCTGAAAAGGTGTACGATTCTCACCTATCTCTTTGCTCAAAGTTTACCACCCAAGTCATGACTTGATAATTTTCAGCTTTTCAAGTTTACATTTTGTATTACAAGTAATTGAATACGTAGCCTCTCCACTCAAGTAATCTCCCCTTCCTTCCCTTAATTAAAAACTATCATAGACTCGCCCTATAATAGATAACCGTGACCTAATCTATTTAATATGTAAGCAGTGCTCCAAATGAGCATTGACAGAGAAGGTCTAAAAGGTTTAGGTTTCCTTGTTAGTGGGAGCTCATCTTTTTCTTCAATCATAATGGACTGGTGACTATACTCGGTCATGGGAAAAAATCAGGCCAGGGAGATTCCAATACCATGTTAAAAAAGTGAGAGAAATATTAATTTGTTTCACTGGATTATTTATTTCATTCCTTTTTTTCATATAAAGGGTTGATACATAAATAGGAATCAAGGTAGTTTAGCTTCCTTAAAATCCACAATAGTGATGAAAGGGAAAGAAATTAAAGCTTAAACAAATAAAAATCATTACTTGTAAAGGATAAAAAAAAAGATGAAATTAGGGTTATTGTGTAAATTAGCCCCTGAACTTTAGGTCCAGTAACAGCATAGACTCTGAACTCATTTGTTATATAAATTATTCCATTAACTTTTGAAAACAGTGCAATCTTACCTCTATTGTTAACAGAAATTAATTTTGACTATTAGTTAACCAAACAAATATAGAAATGACCTAAAAAATGATAGAAAATGACTAAAAAAATTGTTTGCAATTTTTAGGTCCTTTATTGTAATGTTTTTGGTATTTTCTGATCAACTAACTGTCAAAGTTAATCTATGTTAATGGCAGGGGCTACATTATATCATTTTTAAAAATTGAGGAATTAATTTGAACAATAAATAAATTTAGAATCTATGGTGCTATTAGACCTAACGTTCAAGATATAATTTACTCATTTAGCCATGAAACAAAAAGATTTAAAAGTACCATAGATGGTAGACCTAGACTGCACAGGATCTAAGCTTCAATCAAGCATGAAAATGACTCAATATAAAAAATTTTAATATAACAAAAAAATACAGAATGGTTCACAAATGAAGGCATGTCCAAACGATAGAATTTTCCTATCATGGCACCTTATTTATCAAATCTATAATCTACAGTGCCTGCACCATATTTCAATCTTTTCAACTATTTTTAAATTTCTATCTTCTAAGCTATTTCTTTGTACCCATTCTTGTATTTTCTTACTTCTTTAAAGACAATGATATTAATTTAATTTTTAAAAAAGAGAAAAAGTGACTCCATACATCAAATTTAAAATCCTTCTCCCACTCTGTTAGAGATTATGATAACAAATATTATTCGTGGACCTTCACTTACAAACGTAAGTTTAGAGTTGAAGTTGTTTTTGACATGGTATTGCAGCATCTATAACCAAATGGCAAAGAATCTTATCTTTATTCTCTTAATTAAAGTAAAGCTTCAGAAAAATATATAATAGGACTAGGTTTTGTCAAAGATATAATAGGACTTTTGCGTGAAGAAATCTAATAGAGATTAAAATCATACTATTCAATGACTATCAAAATCATTATTTCCAAATAATGAGTTATCAAGGCCTTTTATTTCCAAATTGACTATAATGGATAGAAGACCAAAAGAATTATATGAATCCATCAATCTAGATTTCCAAGTTAAGGAAAGAAGGAAAAACTAAAGAACTTGGAGGGAAAAACAATAGAATTATTATTTTAATGAAAAATTAAATAAAGTGAGTGTTTTAGTGGTTTTCAGTATCCACCTTTTTTAGCTCACTTCTCTAAATATTGGTTAATAAGAACCAATACTAAAAGAATCATGATAGGAAGAAACCAAATCATCCTAATAGCTCTAGATGCAATATCTTACTCCACTCCTCACCCATGCCACCTTAATATAATAGGTAACCACATAAGATTGTGAATTAGAGACAACTCACCTTCCCTAAAGCTACCGATATGTCTTGGATTTTCTAATCTCTTCTAAGAAAAGGGATCATTAAAATATGAAGTTATTCCATCTCCTCAAACTAGCTTAAGGTAATATTTTATCCTCAAACCAACTTAATGTAACTATACTTGCAGACCACTAGCCATGTCATCAACCCTATACCATCTCCATAACTCCATATTGTGGTCAAGATCTATCTCACATCTTCTCATGGAAACTAATTACAACTCAATTCTTAGTACCCCTGTAACTACATATACTTTAATAATTTTAAACTGGAACATTAGTCGCTAAAATAAAAACACACTGAAACCCAATCGATTCCTTGTCTCATCATGTGAATGCAACTTAAAAAAAGGAAAAGGAAAAAAAAATCTCCCAATGAACTCATATTGGCATATTCTTAAATAAGTTTAGGACTACCATAAATTGAAGAGCAACAACAACGTATTGAATAAAAACAAGTGAACTCATGTTATTCCACAACCAACATAAACTCTTCTTAAAATAATGTAATTTATTATAGCCTTGATAATATAATCATTAGGAATTTAAATATATAAAAAAAAATCTCCCTTTCCTTGTTTCAAATATGTAGTCATTATTCAATATGCCTATAATAGGGTAAACAAACATATGAACATTATGAAAAGAAATCAAAGTTCTTCTCTTCCCTCTTAGTTTGGACTTAGGCCTCAAAGATACACCAATGACAGAGAATATGTTGATACAACTCCCATAATGTGCATGATAAATTTACATAAACTCAAAAAATGTATCACATTCAAGATACAATTCAAGAGGTCCTTAAACTATACAGAAGAATGCCACAAGCACAAACATTTCACCAAACGTAAATTGAAAAGATAGTAGGGAAAAACTAAAGAGGAAAGTAATGAATTCACCTCAATTTCTTATGTTTACAATAATGTGCAACTACGCAACCATATAGACAGCAAACCATTAACTTAAATTTAAAATACAACTAAAAAATCACAAAAGGGAAAAAGATAATTGAAAAATTGACTCACCTCTTCATCGTTCCAATCAAACATTTCTTGCATATAGACCGCAACAATCCTTAAAGCAAAAACTAGAATCAAACACAATCTAGTAAGTTAGCTCACTCATTGCCAGATTTCGTAGAAAAATCACAGAGAAAAGCAACCCAATACCACTGTTCAATCAGGCCTAGAAAATAGCAGCTTTTAGAGACATCACAAAAAGTAATAACGGAGACACACGCAACCGAAGAGAAAAAGAAGCAAAGCTCTTTCAGTTCCTCCCTCTTCTCTTTTCTCTTCAAAGCTTACATGGTAAAATTGTAACAGAGTTTCCGGAGGGTGGGTGAAGAGAGAGATGAGATAGGAGGCACGGGGTCTATCGCATGTGACGTCACATGGGTCGTTACGTTAGGTGATTTTGTGAGCCGTATGGTTGATACGTAGGAAGTACGCATATCTAAATTAGTGGCTTGGAGAGGTCTATCTAAAAGTGAGTTATGATTGGTTAGGATTTTGGGTCTCGAATCTCTTGCTTTGGTGGATGATGTCATTTTAAAGGTTGCTTTCCCATGCAACTTCTTGACCCTCGTAAAAGCCACATGTCTTATCTTCTTCCACAAATAACTCAATATTACAATTATTCTATACTAGATTATTCAAGCGAGCCGCAGGAATTGACTTTTGATTTTTGGGTACACAAGGACAAAGCCCAAATAAAATTAGACTAAAATTAATCGTGGGCAAGTTAAGTCCAGTCCATCTCCATACAGTAAATCAAGTAAATCTTTAAGAGGCTCACTCAAAACCTATAGTCCACATTCCCATAATAAACTTCAATTAGCCAACCAGTTAGCACCAAAATTTCCTTCCCTATAAATATGGGTCATGTGTGTATTCTAGCTAGCATCAAGCATATTCTGTATTTGACAAAGGAATTGATTCTTTACACAGGAACATGACAACAACTGTTTCAGCATATGTAAAGAACAACATGAAGCATTGTAAAATCAAAACTTAAAGCCAGCAATCCCTTACATGATTAATTTTTTTAATTTATTAATTTAATTTTGAAATTTAAAGTTATTTGTGTATAATATTTCTATGTTCCGTATATCAAGAGCTATATTTTTGTAACATTTAACAAACTGGGAAATGGTCTGAAAAAAAAATAAAAGGAGGATGGCAAATAAGGACTCATAAGAACATTAATGTCGAATTAGGATTTTTTAACACTAGCATTCCTAAATTTAGTACTCCTTCTCCCATATTTCAGTAGTAAAAGTCTTGATTTAATATTAATTTTTTACAAAGTCCTTACTTTTCATTCTCCCAAAAATAAATGTAAACAACTAATAACGGAGTAAATGATTTTTTATGCGGGTTTCAATAATATATATTTTTTAGCCAAATATATATATATATATATATATACACTCTCTCCATTCAAAAATATAAGAGATTTTTTGAGAAGTTAAATGTTAAAAATATAAGCTATTTTTAATCTTTTAAAGTATAATTAGTACTTTTTTTAAAAGTGCCCCTATTGAATAGATAACTTTTATTTTTTAAGGTGAAATATTCTATTAAATAAGGGTAAATATAAAAATATAGAATTAGTTTAAAGACAAATAACTACTTTATTGGGGTGAGATTTTGTTAAAATGCCTTACATTTTTTAACTGAGGGAGCATTAAAGCCTGTTTGAAATTATTTTTATTTTATTGTTTTAAGATTTAGTGTTTTGTATAACATGTTATGAGAACAAAAGAATAATGAAAATAGGTATTTTTTTATTTTTTTGTTCTTCAAAACAATAATCACATAACACTTAAAAAATATTTTTATTTTTTTATTTTTCAAAATAATATTTAGTTCTTTTTAAAAATATATTACCAAATATATTTTTTATTTTAAAGAATAGAAAACTACTTTTAAAACACTATAAAACATTGCCTTAGTTCTTTTGTTTTTTGATGGCAAGTAGACAGACGCTTGAATTATCATCCGTCAAAACAACAGAACTTGAGGGTGTGAATTATCATCCGTTAAAACAACAGAACTTGAGGGATTTGAATTTTCCGATTGAGAAGAGAGAGAGAGAGAGAGAGAGAGAGAGAGCTAATTAGAGTCCATAGCTAATTGATGTTTTATCTTCTAGAATAGAAATGACATGTTTGAAAGCTTAATGATAGGAAAAAGAGACATGACACGTGAAAGGAGAATGAATTTGGTGCATTCGTTTTCTTTTCTTCTTGTTTTTTTTTTTTTGGGAATTTTTAGTATAAGGATTTAAATACTCATAAATTTAACTAATGTATATTTTAATTTACTGATATATGTTTGCCTCACGGGAAGGAAAAATTATATGTTACCCTTTAATTTTTTATTCGCCTTCCTTATCAAATATTCACTTGCCCTTTCTAAAATTTTATTTTCTTTTTAAAAAAGTTAATTTCACTAGCCCCTTAAATTTTTTTTGACCCAAAATCATATATGTGTATTTAAAAATATATAGTTTTATGGATATCTAATTAAGTGAGATCAAATATTATTAAGTCCAATTAGGGTAGCTATCCTAAAGACATTTTCTAGATTTATATAGACTCCAAATTAAGATCTTGTGCAACATATATATATATATATATATATATATCTTATTGATTTTAAATACTCCCTCTATTAAAAAATGTGAGGCATTTTTAATCAAATCTTACTTCCTAATAAAAGTAGTTACCCACTTTCAAACTAACCCTATCTTTTCATATTTACCCCTCTTAACCACCCTATAATAAATATAAAATTATTATCAACAGAGGCATTTTTAAAAAAGACAATAATTATACCTTGAAAGACTAAAAATGCCTTACATTTTTAAACATCCAACTCCTAAAAAAATGTCTTACATTTTTAAACAGAGGAAGTATAAATTTTATGGAATAGATAAAATAATTTAAAGTTTTTCAAATCAATTTGTGGTTTTTATTCTCTAACAGATATTGATGATATATTCTCTAATAAGAGACAATTGTTCTAAATTTATTTAAGAAAAAATAAAAAATTTCAATTCTAATAGTGTATAGGTTCGATAAAAAACTTGTTTGTATTAAGATAGTTTTATTTTTATTTTAAATAATATTATGATACATCTATATATATTATTTATTTTGTATTCAATTTTAATAAAGTTTACCTGTAAAGTAATTTTATAAATATTCAAAATTACATTTCTTAAATTTTTGAAATTAACTGGCACAAATTTTGCCACGTTATCTAAATTTTCTGGTTCCGGTATAATAAACTTCATTATATGGTATGTATATAATTAATTACATGAGTCCCTCAATTTTTTCCCTGGAAAAACCGGGTGCCGATCTTCTCAGCGTCTTTAAATCCTGCCAGTTTAAATAATCTGTTCGCCCATAATATGCCACGTCACAAGACTTTTTTAAAAAATGAGAATGACAGAAAAACCCCAAAAAATAAAAATTAGCGACATTTAGATTTCTGACAATTTTTTTTTTAAAATGAGTTGTAAAAATTGATTGTAGCATATGAGAATTCCAATTGTATATTGAGAGCGACATCTAAAATTTAAATGTTTTACAAGGCTTTTAAAAAAGGAGAATGACAATATTAAAAATTTAAAATTAGACTGTTCACTAATATATTTTTAAAAGGAGAGATGAAGTTAAATCTTAAAAGAGAGATTTAATAACAATTAAAATATCTGATAATTTTATAAAAAATAAATCATAAATATTTATTCAAATAATTGTAAATTCAGATTTTCCAAGGCTTTTAAAAAGGGGATGACAGTATCAGAAATTTGAAAATAAACTGTTCATTATTCAAGCATTTTTTTTAAAATGGAGAATAATAGTTTTGTTCTAAAGGATGAATTTAATACTCCCTCTATTTAAAAATATAAAAAAAAAATTTAACTGAATCTCACATTCCAATGAAGTAATTAGTTACTTTTAAACTAACTCTATTTTTTTATATTTATCCATATTAAACACCCTATAATAAATATAAAGTCATTATCAACAGGGACATTTTAAAAAAAAGGCAATGATTACACCTCAAAAGACTAAAAATGATTTACATTTTTAAACATTTAACTCATTAAAAAATGCCTTGAGGGAGTAACACTCAAGTCTTTGATATTTTTTCAAAATAATTTATAAATATTGTATTTTAAATAATTACAAATTCAAAAATTTTAATTGTAACTAAAATATTTAAATTCTAAATATCACTCTTAATCTATAATTGAAATTATTAAATGCAACAATCAAACTTTTTAAAAAATTTCGGAACTCAAGCTATCTTCAATTTTTTGTTTTGGGCCGTTATTTTCTTTTTTGAAAAAGCTATTGATGTGATGCATTATGAGCCAGCAGATTATTTAGACGGGCATGATTTAACGACGCTGAGACGACGTGCTTCCGAAAAACCAGAGACAAATATCATATATGATTGAATATATATCAAATAATGATTATTTTGTTTAAAAATAATTAAATCATTTTCACTGGATCCAACTGTTATTAGTTTGTTGCCGTGTTGTAGTAATTCTATGGTTTTGCCTATCAAACCAATTTAACGGTAAAAAATAATTAAAAATACGAAATTTAATTTTTTAAAAAACACAAGAAGTTGACAAATCATGGAAAAAAATTAATGTTATGCACAGAAAGAAAAATGTGGGAGATTTATTTCTTATTTTCATTGAAACAAGTAATGTGCTAGTAAGGGTGGAAATATGCTAGACCGAGTTAGACTTTTAATCAAATTCATTTGAGCTTGTATGATAAGTTAGAGGCTTAAACCTGACCTGAAACCCGTATAAGACTTTTTTAATTACTCAAGCATAAAAGCTTTTCTACTTAAATGTAAACCTTTTAAATAGGTTTAATTTTAGTTTTAAACATTTCAAATATACTTTAAAACTATTAGGATATAATATATAACTTAATTTATCAATTACAATATATAATAATTAAAAGGACTTATAAACTACAATACAATACAAAAATAAAGTAATAACATTAAAATTATATATAAGTCCAATCCGATTAAAAACATAATTAGAAACAAAAAAAAAAGAATAGATTGACTCAAAATCAAAGGGTGAAAATGATGTGTGTGATATATTACATAATGTGTGTGTAAATAGGCCAGCTTGTTAGACTTGTAGGTTAGACTTCAAAAAAAAATACCTGACCTAATTAAATGCTGGAATTTAACCTAAGTCTATTTAGCAAATAGATTATAGGTTGAGTTGAAGTAGGCTTGAACGTAAGTTTTTGATAGAGCTTTGATCTATTCCCACCCTATGTGCCAGCTAAAGATAATGTTAACTACACCAATTACTGTCCTTTATTAGAAAAAATAATTAAAAATGGACTTTTCTTCCTTAATTGCATTGCGATGCATGGAGAAATCATAAAAGAATTTGGTATGGTAGCATGAGAACTTGAAATTAGTTTAGGAGAAAAAATAATAAAAATTGGAATTAAATAAAAGTTTATGACATAGTAATATATTGCAATATTCTTTGTCATTCTGTCTCTGAAAAATCTCTAAATGGACTGAACTTAATGAGATGCATCTAGTGTGACAAAATAAAATAAGATATGTAAGAAATGGGTTTGAAGTTACCATACCATTAAATAATAAATAATACCAGGTAATATATATATATATATATACACACATATACATGCATATATATGTGTGCGCCCATTCAAAAAAGGAGAAATTTTATTTTCATTTTAAAAATTTACTTGATTTACCTAGCTAAAAGTTAAAATTGTTTGGCCAAAGAAATAAATTTGAATAATCCTCTTAAGACATAAAAAAGTGTAGATAAATGACAAATAAATCCTTAGATATAATAAAGGAGTACCATAAAATGTGGCAGCTACTCTAAAGTTTCTAAAGACTTATTTGACATAATTTTTTTTGTAAAATTATGTCATGACTCTTTACAAAATAATAAAAAATGTGGTTGTTAAAAATAAATTAAAACTGTTAACAACAAATGAAAAATTATTGTTATTAATATAAAAAGTGTAGCTATTATCATTGTTGTCAAAACTGGATTAAATCGGCTAGTTTGACTAAGAATTGGCCTATGATTTGTTCCGGTCAACCTCCCAAAATACGTTAAAAGTGAACTGGTTGCCAGTAAAACCAACCAAAAATCAGTTTTTTTTTTCAAAAACCAATAACTGAAAATTATGTTATTTTGTATTTTTATTTGTTTTGTGGGTGGTTTTTCTTTAAGTGTTACATATGTATTTGATAATTTATTAATGGTTTAGTTAATAATAAACATTTATGTTTGTTTGACTAGACAATTATTGTGGCATGTTCAATTATTTTAATTACTTGTAATTGATAATAAATAGTTTATTATAGTGTTTGTGCAATTGACAATAAATTTGATATTTGTGATAAGAATATAGTTAAATATTGTCTAAAATATTTTTATTTTTCATACATAATTTTTGAACTTCATTGAGACCAAACCATGGTCCACAAGTCAGTGAACTAGTACCATGAGCTGTTCAAATGTTTAATAATGTCAGTCTAGTTCTAACCACATTAATTACTACATAACTAAAATGAAGCTATAGATAGGTATGTTGTTAACAAGTAAACTGAAATTATTAATCACTAAGCTAAAGTTAGTGTACTTATTATTGCATAATTAAACTAACAACTACTTTCTTCGTTTAAAAATATGTAAAGTATTTTTTAAGGAGTTGAATGTTTAAAAATATAAAGTATTTTTAGTCTTTCGAAGTGTAATCATTATTTTTTTTTCAAAAATGCCCTTATTAATAATAATTTTATATTTATTGTAGAGTATTTAATAGGAGTAAATATGAAAAAATAGGATTAGTTAAAAAGTAGGTAACTACTTTATTATGAGGTGAGATTCGGTCAAAAATATTTTATATTTTTGAATAGAATGAGTATGTTTTTTGTATTAACATTTTTACTTTAGATTTTAAAAACTAATAGGCTTTCTATTATTTTGCTGATGGTTAAAAACATAATTTTGTAAAAAAAATATTTTTTGGTCTGACAACAAAATCTAAATATGTAAAAGCCATATATAATATAATTCATGAAGACGATTTAAAATCTAAAAAATCTAAAAACAAACTCTTAAATCTATATCTCTATCCAATTGTTAGCAAGATATCAAACACCTCTAACCATATTCCCTGTCAAGGGTAGCCAATTATTTCATGTTGATTTCAAACATGATGTTACCTCCGGTATGAAGCACGCTCGTAAGTCACAATTACTTAGCTCATGGAGTATATATTAAAAAAAATTAGTTAAATTAGTTTTTCTCATTAAATATGCTTCAAATTAATTTTTTTTTCCAAATTTTTCCTTGTTTATCTCTCTTTGCTTCTTGATTTTGAAATAAGCATTTAATGATTTTTGATACATTAAGACAACTTGAACTAGAGAAAATGACAATTAGAGACCTTGTATAAAGATATTAATGACAATTAAATATCACAAAATATTGAATTAAAGAAGAATCATATTCTTCATTTGCAATTAAAATACTTCTAATTATTGAAATACCAATAGAAGATCATTAATAATTTATGGAAAGTTAGTTGTGAATTTAAGGAAGATAACTTGTAAATATATAAAAAATTAATTATGAATGAATAGATAGTTTCATGAATATATACATACTCATACATCTATATGTTTAGTTTATGGCAAGTTAGCATGTGGCTAAAATAATCATTTAGTAATAAATCTACTAATATTGTAAGGTATTTTTAATTGAATAACATCGTCAATAACATTGTCTTCAAAATTATATTCTCTTTTCATATTTATTCTTATTTAATAAGATATTTAAATTAGAAAATATTATTAATTGTACTCATAATTAAGGATATTGTTGGGAGAACTTTATTAATTTCATCTTGAGAAAACCAAAATGTCGTATTTTTTTAATACAGTACTTTATAGGGTTAAAAGATAATTTTTTTCTTAAACTATAAATCCAAAAATGTTTGGGGCTTTAAACTCTTTTTTGGGAGTTGAACTGAAATGTACCTGCAGTTATTATATGCGAAATTAAATATATATTATGTAACTGCATACACATATATCAAATAATATATGATTAAAAAGATATACATATATTATATTTTATTTTCAATTATTAATATGACAAAATGATTTATATGAATATTTAAATTATAATTTTAATAAAATATTATTTTTTTACCAATAAATATTATTTTTTTAGGAAATGAACTTAAAATAAAAAATTTTTAAATATTAAAATAATATTCTTATATACATTGTAATAAATTTTAAATTATATTTTTATTTTTTAAATGAAAATTATTAAGTATATAATTTATTTATAAATATGTATTATATTATTTTATGTTAAATATCTTTTACTTTTTTCTTCTCCATATTTTTCTCAAAAATTGATAAACTAAATGATTAAATTTTTATCTTCTCTCAAAATAGCTAAATATTTCCCACTCTTTTAATAAAAATATATTTTATAGATAATTTTTCAATATCTTAAAAAAATTATTTTAATAAAAAAATTAATTTTAACCACATAAATTTTGTTAATAGTCATTTTGAGTAATTTTGAAAATGAATACTAATAACTTTTGCAATATATGATAATTACAAGAATCTCTGTTTGATCAATCTAGTTAACATCTAATCATCTTCAATCTTATAGAAAGGTGGATTTGAGTAGTTATTCATATTATTCTTAGTAATAATTAGTTATAAAATGTTATTATAGCAATAAAAACCTAAATATACTAGGAGGAATTACATGAAATCCTTGTCCAAAAGTCATTGGAGCTCAATAGAAGAAGTAAATACCATATGTTTATCAAGCTAAGCATAAAGTACTCAATATGCTAAGTAATCTATAATATCATTAGTATCTCACGATATTTGTACAACTTTAACTTCCTAATGCCATTTATGTATTTGATTGTAAGTAATAATTTATGTATAACTTAACCTAATTATAATTGAAGTAATAACCCATTAAGATTTAAATTTATCATATTAAAATACTAGCTTAATAACATAATTCCTAAAAATATGAGCTATATATGTCTAAAAAATGATTATGAATAATATAAAATTAAAAAAAAATTAATAATTAAACTTAGCACACTTTAACTATTTTTTTTATTTCACATTCCTATATATAATTTATTTCTAATTCTATACATAAAAAAGAAATTTAATTTCATAAATATATTTTGAATAATTTTATTAAATTATTTTTTATAAAAATACTTTTGATAGTAACAAAAAAGTAAATTATATTAATTATTTTTAATTTTTAAATTATTTTTTGTAAAAACGCTTTTGGTGGCAACAAATGTCGCCGCCAAAAGTAAATTATATTAATTATTTTTAATTTTTAATTTATTTTTTATAAAAATACTTTTGGTGGCGACAAAATGTCGCCGCCAAAAGTGAACTTTTAGCGGCGACAAATCAAAGTCGTCGGTAAAAGTGACTTTTGGTGGCGAGTTTGATTAGTCGCTGCTAAAAATATATAGTTTTGATGACAACTTTTAACAGTGACAAAAAGTTCACATATTTTTTGTAGTGATGTATTAGGTTTAAGGCATAGTTTTTTTTTTTTTTTGGGATTGGCTAAGGTATTTTCATAGTAGCCAGCTGTAAAACTAATCCTACAAGAAATCTAAGCATATTCAAGGGTTTTTCTTCCCCCAAGCGATATTTTTCTATACACATCTTGAGGAATTGAACTTTGAAAATGCTTAAGAGGCTCAAATCGTTAACATTTATACCATACTCACTCAATGGGTGTGAGGCATGATTATTGATTAATAAAGGTGGGTTTTGTTAATGCGGGGTTGTCCATCTTGATGGATCAAAACCCAAACTACAAGCCCAAATCAAAGTGAGGGCTTTATGAGAATATTTAGAAAGGCTGGGTTTTTGCACATAATAAAACTGGCCATAAGTGTAACATTTCTATTGTCATTTTGAAGATGATGCACGATCTACACATTATCACCAAATGGCTGGTTCATAAGAGAGGCTTGAGAGAATACGTTCTAACTTTTCTGCATTCTACAATAACTTACCCTCGTCTCTTTTGTCTCTTCCATTCCTCTGCGCTCTGTATTTGCTGTGTGTTTTTGAATCGAGTTCAATCTCTTGACTCCGTTCCCTGATGCTCCTAACATCCTGTGCAACTTACAATGGAGTTGAATTTTTCTCCCTTGCAAAGGAGAGAAAAGAAAAAATTAGTACAGATATGAACCGTTAAATTAGATTTAAAAATTTAAATTTAATAATTTTTAAAAATACAAATTTAATTTAAACAGTTTAGATTTATAATGGAGAGACAGTAGAAAAAAACAGCAGAGGAAAGAAACCCACCCCACTTACAATGTATGTTTGCCTTCTCCTAAACTCAGAGTTTGTACTTTCAAATTGAAGCTGCTATTGCCTTGTAGGCTTGCGGCTTACTGGTTAGGGTGCTTTTACCTTAACTTGGAAGTCATGAGTTGGAGTAAGCAGTTAACGGGAAAGGGTGGGGGGGGGGGGGACAAAAGAAAATATTATTTTAATTTAATCTTTAATCTTTAATTATTGGAATTAATCATATAGTTTGGCATAAAATATTACTCCCTATCATGTCCTAAATATATATGACCTCAATCTTAATTATATATCTCATTAATGTTATTTTCAAATTACCCAATATTAATTTCATAGTTTTTCTTAAGCACTTGGTCTTCCACATTTAAAAGTATTATAGAAAAAGTGACACCGATTTTTCACACAATAATAGAAGATAACCCGTGTCTCGTCCCAAAAATTCTCGGGCCGAAAATGACCAGGTCCTGACATGTTCAGGATAAAGACAGGTTAATTGGCATTGAAACGCTATGAATACCCCGCTTTCTATATTATAGGTCGAATTGATCAATTCAATGCAAAATGAAACCACAACATTCCAAAATGTTTCACGTGATTTTCAATCTCTAATTTCCTTTTGTTCACATTTGTAAATTAATTTTTCAAAATCATATATATATATATAGCACCTTTTTTTTCCTCCAATTTTTGGACATTTTTTTTGGTACATTGCAAAATTTTTAAATATGTCATCATATTCACCCTTCCATTCAAAATCAGAGGGCATTTTTAGACAAATCGTGTTTAAAAATGTAAACAATTTTGGTGTTTTCTTTGAATAATTAGTGAGATCTTTTTAAAAAATGTCGCTGATGAATACTCACTACGTTTAACATTATAGGAGACTTTTAATAAAATTAATTAATTATACCTTCAATGAATTAGTTAATTATCTTTAAAATTATATATTTTTCTTGTTAACACATATATTGGCAAAAAAAAAATGTTGACACTTATTTAATTGAATGTTTCAATTAGAAAATTTTATAAATTACACCCTTTAATTAATAATATTTTTAGAAAAATATCATTAATTACACTTTAAAAGATTTAGGATGCCTTATATTTTTTTTAATAATATTTTATATTTTTTAACGGAGAGAGTATTTGAAACTAATACAGTTTTCATATTTATTTGCAATTAAGTTGTAAGGATAAAAACATTCAAAGAGTAGTTAGTTTTTAACTATGTTAATTATTTTATTAGTGGTGGAAGTTAGTTAAAAAATGCCTTGTAATTTCAAATGGAAGGAGCGTGATTTATATGAATAAGGTGATTCATAGTGCTCCCCCAATCCTGATCCATTTAAAAACATTTTATAGAAAACTTTCTTTGTCCAAGATATAGATTTTTGAATAGTTATATTTTTTTTTCAACTGTACCCTATGTAATCTATTATTCCTTTGTAAAAAATAGTTCTTGGAATTTCAATTGTTCTTATTAAAGTATTGTGGATTATTTTTTTATCAATTTTTATAGGATATTTAATCATAATATAATTATAAGGATATATATACTTTTTTTAAATGTCAAGATTTAAATCAACCTTTTTAAAAACATGAAGTAATTATTAATGTCATGGACTAGAGACAGTAATACTCTCTTCAGTCCCTATTTTAGAGCACATCCTAGAAGGATGTTTTAGTCCTTAATACTTCTCAATCATCTTAAATTATAAAATATTTTTTTAAAAAAAATTGACATCTCAAAATATAAATCATTTTGAAAATATTAAGATCTTATTAAATAATCTTATTTCAATATTATCCTTTCTATCTCTATTTAATTTCCATCCTACTCTCTTTTTAATATATTAAATGAATGATATTTTTAAAATTTTATATTTTCATTGTTTTAGAAAAATAAAGTTGCAAAGTGTTTTTAATAAAGTTTATTGGTATATGAGATTTTGCTATAATTTATGATGGAGAGAGTATAAGGCATTTGATAGGGTAATTATGTTTTTCAATATTATCCATAATTCATTAATCATCAATATATATCGTAAAGTGCATACCATGGTATTGTTCATCAACAGTTGGATGAACAGTATTATTATTTTTTTCTTTTCTTTTTTAATTTGTTTTTGTATATTAAGAGTTTATATGAAACCCATAATAAAAATTAAAAAAATAGATGTGGAACCCATAGTAAAAAGCGCTTCTAAATACGAGACTCATAAAAAATAATATGTGTGTGATCTAATATTTTTTTTTTGCAAATGTAAGAAATATATCATTTGTATTTGTATTTTGTATATGTATAAGATAATTAATTTTATATAACATACAAATTTAAATAATAAAGTATCAAATATAATATTTTATTATTTAAATCAATCAACTAATTCTCATTTATTTTTATATATAAGTAAATTTTAATCAATTCACACAATGTAAAAAATTGATCAATCCTGATAATTATGTTTGAAATTAAAAAAGGTTGAATTGAGACGTTTTGTGACTAACATTTTATTTTCTCCTAATTTAATGATACTATCATTTTTTTGGACAGAAATGATACTATCATTTAATGAAGAGTAATTAAGAAAAAAATGTCATAAATAATCTTTCAAAAATTATTTTTTTGCTTATAAAAAAAATAACAACAAACTATATGAAAATGTTTGAGAGGTGGGATTTTAAATTTTAGTGCCTTCAATTTTAGAAAAGAGATAACTGTGGTTAGAAAGTTTTGAGTTGATTTTTTTTTCATTTTTTTTACATCTCTCAACTAAAATTTTATAACATATTTGTCTATTTTCTAAAAAATAAACTCATTAAAAATATTATCTTTTTTATTTATTTTAAACAAAAAATGGGGGTTAATATTCCAGTGCATTGCATGGGTATAACATCTAGTTATGAGAGAATGCAATATAAATTTTCAGTTAAGTATAAGTAAAATTGAAAGTTTATTCTATTTTTAAACAAAGTAAATAACTAAACCACATCTTCTTAGTTTCTAGTGAGATAGTTAGAGGTTCCTTGTGTAGGGAATAGTGGGAGTATTATACACACACACACACTCACACACACATATATATATAGGATATTAATTCCGTTTATTTTCTCCATTCAATATCATAAGGCATTTTTTGGTGTAAAGTATAATGTTAAAAAATGTAAGAATTTTGGTTCTTTTCAAGGTGCAAGTAATAAAGCTTTTTTTTTTTCAAAAATACACTTAATTAAGGGGTAATTAATAAGGCTTTTTTAATTGAGATACTTTATTAAATAAATGTAAACGTGAAAAAGAATATGTAGTTATTTTTGATACAATTACCTATTATGTATGAGGATCATATTGGCAACAAAGTTTTCCCAATGAGTATTTAACACAGCTATATTTTCAAAACTCAAACTTAATATCACTAGTTAGTATAACCCTTTACCAGTTGAGCTACATGCTCGTTTGTAAAGAGTGTATTTTTAAAGATAAACAACTATTTTTTGAATATAATTTGGTTAAAAATGTTTTATAATATTGAGCAGAAGAAGGAGTAACATGTAAATAATAAAATATAATTGAATAAATAAAATTATTGACATAGAAAAATTGCCAAATGTCACCCATGCAACCGTAAGGGACCAAAAATACACCTCATCATACCCATACGTAACAGCATATTTATTTTTCCAAGGGAACAACCTTCAGACATTGAAAAAGGGAATATCAAGTTTGCCATTATTTTATTTGTGCTTAGCAGTTAAGGAATTCAATATATTAATTAAGTATTAATTGCATTAATTATATATTACATTACTATATATAATAATAAAAAATTCTTCAAACACATGACAAGCCTGAGCAGGTGTTGATTCCAATGAAGCCAGTTTTGCTTATAAATTGCGGTTTCTTCCAAAACACATATCACTTTTATCTTCTTCAATCTATATAGCTCTGAAAAGAAGCTCGAAGCAATTTCATCAATGGCTACCTTGATTGCTCCTAATGAAATTTCTCCTGTTCAAGATGCTGAAGCTCTCCACAAGGCCTTCAAGGGTGTAAAAGATCTTTCTCTCTAAACCTTGTATATATATAATCAAATTATTCTGTATTCATTAGTGAATTGAATTGAAACGAGATTCTTTCGAGTGAAAACTCTATTACCTATGCTATTACGTTTTTATGATTCAAACCCGAAACTCTTGATTAATTAAACTGATAAAACTCCATCTATCGTAAGAAGGTGTTGATGCCATTGGCTTTAATCTCTTCCATTTGATTCCATAAATTGCTGTTCATGAAAGTGGTAGTAATAATCTGGAAATAAATAAATACTACAATTATTATTCAAATTTTAAGTCAGGTCGCGGGTTCCAAATAAAAGTAAGTTTTTTTAACGCGGTTTTTTATCCACAAAATTTTTAACTCAACTAAATCACACCAAATCATTTTCATTACACACAATATGAATATATCCATTCATATAAGAGAAAATGTAATATTACTGATGTGGAGTTAAATTTTGTAGGATGGGGCACTGATGAGAAGGCAGTAATATTAATATTGGGTCACTGAAACACTTTTCAAATTCAGCAAATCAGACAATCCTATGAACAACTTTATGAAGAGAATCTAATCAAACGCTTCGAGTCTGAGCCCTCGGGTGATTTTGAGGTATATTTTTTTTGGGTCTTTATTATATGGCATCTTCTTGAATAGATAAATGATCCTTGTTATAAGTGATCACTTGATAGAGTACATTAATTAAGTTTTTTTTAATATTATCCCTATTTAAAGACTAAAACAATGAGAGATAATGTAATAATGCATACATTAATTTTTTTAAATATGTGTAAAATTAAAAATTTATTTTTTAATAAAGGCTGGGGTGGTACATCTCCCTTCATCCTAGTTTTATAATATTTTTTTTGGCAAAATTATGCATATCAATTAAGTTTATTGAATACATTTTATAATTTTATTTTTTGAAAACACAAATGTAAATTTTCCAAAATACTTCTCATTTAATGTAACCTTATCTGTGAAACACTAAATAGAGGGAAAATGTAATAAAAAGGAAATGGTAATATTGTGACAAGTTTAACAAATAAAACCTTATTTTTACTCAAGTGTCTTATATTTTGGCATATCAAATTATCTCTTGATGAAGTGTCCTATAAACTAGGACATACAGAACATATTTTATTGCTTTTTGTATATAGATTTATTAAAGTTAGTACTTTTCTTTTCCGCACTTATGTGTATTTACAAGTTTAATTAATCTGGAAATAAAACAGAGAGCTGTGTATCGATGGGTATTGGAGCCAAGAGATCGAGATGCAGTGTTGGCAAACGTGGCCAGTAGAAATAGCAAGAATGTTGATTACAGTGTCATTGTGGAAATCTCTTGTATCTATTCATCTGAAGAACTCTTGGCTATGAGACGAGCCTATCACAATCGTTATAAGCATTCTTTGGAAGATGTTGCTTCTCATACCACTGGTTATCTTCGTCAGGCAAGTTTTATTTAATTAATTGGGGCTATGTATAATAATGTATATTAAAGATCTCCTAAATGTAAATTTAAGTCTGAAACTCGAGATTATTAGCTATTCATATAGGAAAACTATCAGTCCACATACTTATACTTTTATTGTGTCTTCTTTTTAGTCCTTATAATTTATTTTCATTGTTCATATTATCCATTCTATTTAATTCATTTGCAATTTAAACAGTACCCACAAGGACCATGTGACGGCACCAAATAAATGGTGTGTTTTATCTTGCTAATGTAGACTTAACACAGTTCAAATTATAAGATGATCTGGAAAACTGGTTTGGATCCACTTTCTAGATGAATGGTGAACCGTGAATTGTGTTTAGTTCATATGTCTGCAAAATAAATATTGTTGCTAGCTCATGGTCCTTAAAGGTAATTTAAAAAAAAAAATCGAAAGGACTAACATTATATTGCAGACAATAAATAGAAAGGATGAAAATAAACAGAACTAATAACAAAACATGATTAAAGCAGGGAGAATCACATTTAAGGACTAGCAAAAAAATTATTTGCAGACAAGGACTCAATATGAAGTGAATTATTATTAAAACAGGAATATAGACTTGTTTTTTTCTTGAATTAAACTTGTTCTTAGTTATTGTCTAAGAATAAGTTTCCCATCAAGTTCTTGGATGTGATTCTCTCATTAAAGTATAGGGACAGGTCTTTGACAAAAAGAAAAAAGGATAGGGATGGGAATGTTATTTTTCCTTGTACATATAAATATGTTGTTGAAGTGAATGGGTGAGTAAAAAAGTATCAATCTTAGTTGAGTGTTTTGAGCAGCTTTTGGTAGGGTTGGTGAGCTCATACAGGTACGAAGGTGATGAAATAAATGCGAGGTTGGCACAAACTGAAGCTAACATTCTTCATGATGCTCTCAAATACAAGAGTGGCAATCACAAAGAGGTTGTAAGGATTCTCACTACCAGAAGCAACACTCAACTTGTTGCAACTTTCAATCGCTATAGAGACGATCATGGAACTTCCATCACTAAGGTTCAATAATTATCTCTTGATTATATTTATTATTTTTTAATTTTTCCTCATACTAGTTATAATTATTTCTTGATTTTATTTGTGCAGAAATTGCTGGATGATGCATCTGATGATTTCCTCAAGGCAGTTCACACTGTCATTCGTTGCATCAATGACCATCAAGAGTACTATGAAAAGGTATAATTATGTTTGTAATTAACAACGTTAGTTTCTTTTGTTATAAGATTAACAGATTAACCTAGGTGGAAAAATTCTTACTTGTATCTTTATAGGTTCTTCGAAATGCGATTAAGAGGATAGGGAATTATGAGGATGCACTGACACGTGTCATCGTGACAAGGGCTGAGAAGGATTTGAAGCATGTAAAAGATCTGTATTACAAGAGGAACAGTGAGCATCTTGAGCATTCAGTGGCTAAGGAAGTTTCTGGAGATTACAAGAAGTTTCTGCTCACTCTTCTGGGACAAGAATAATATGATTGAGTTCTTCACTGATCTTCTAATAATAATCAATGAGGCAACTTAATGATGAATATTGATCGAGTTCATTAATTAGTTCATCTTAGTGTATGTGGTGGTGCTTGTCATCATATTTCATATTTCCTCTAAATTTGATCTCTGTTTCGATCATTTCTGATCAGAGGCACAAACCTGTGTTTACTTATCTCTCTGTGCATGACAACTTGGACTTTCAATCTCCATTGTTAATGCAATAGTTGGTTTTACTAGAATCATGATTAATTTCTCCCGCCAAAATATTTTTACTTGCAAGTATCCGACATCAATATTATTGATCGACACCGTATATAGTAAGAACTGTAATTTGAGATAGAAATATCTCCTTGAATTGAGTTTAATAAAAGGGGCGATTACCTCATAATAGAACCATGATTCAAATATTCGTTAAGAGAAGTATTCATATTTAATCCTTGATCTTGTCTCGAACAAGAATATTCCTAAGAAGAATCAGGATGTGCAAGAAAAAAAAAGTTGGGACAGAAATCAAGAAAAATCTATTGCCAACAAGGACGTAGCAAAATTTTTGCAACGAATTTGCAACAAAAAATTGTTTTATCACTAATTCTGTCAATCTTTTTGTTTTTCTGTGACTAATCTAAATTGTTGGTTCTGACCTCTCCTAAAGTAATGCGAAGGAAAAAAAAAAAAAGAACAAAAGAAGAAGGGATATAAACCAATGAGTATTATCGAAATCTGTTGTTTTCAAAAATTTTACTAAACTACTATATATGTATATATATATATTATAAGTTGGTTTAAATATCTCTTCTCTAGTGCAGATTTAGACTTATCTATTATTTATTCGGTAGAGATTTTGGGTCCATTTCACTACACAAAAAAATGTTACTTTTAGGGCATTTTTTGCTGCTTTAGGTGATTCTGGCGTTTTCTAAAAACTCCACCAAAACGGATGCCGCCACTAATTTGGTGTTGTTTTACTAAAACACTGGAAAACCAAAAAAAAAAAAAAAAGCCTCATAAGGAGGCATTTTTTTAACTATAAAATGCCTCTAAAGAAGTCATGGAGCTAAGGAATTTTTGGAGGCATTTTTATACAAACGCCCTCTTAAGAGGTGCTTCTGAGAAAACACCTCCTGTGGAGGTGTTTCAGGAAAAATGCCCCCTATGGGGGCATTTGGTATTGACAACTGCAGAAGACGTGCTTCAGTATAAATAGCCAATTTAAAACATTTTCAAAATTTTTTAATATTTTATGTTTTAAATTTTCAAAATATGAATTTTATGTTTAATATATAAATTTTACTTCAATCATTTTTACTATTTAATTTACATATTTGAAATTAATATTCAACAAAAATCATTTAATTCTTTTTTAGTGTCATAAGTTTATTTTATTTTATTTTCTTTGTAAGAAATAAATTATTTTGTGACCAAAATAATAAAAAATAATAATTAATGTTAACATGATGATAAAATTACAAATGTTAACTATTAAGAATGTGATGAAGAAGAAACTAATATTGTACGTTGATGCTAATTGCTTGTGGACAGAGGCTGAATCAAATAATTGGCAACCTTGAAAGCCTTTGGTGGAGAAGAGAAAGATGAAAGTATTGTAAAACGATTTGAAATACAGGGAGCATGGAAGAGGATGACATTATTTATAAACAAAATGAGGTAATAAATGCTTCCACAGGAGACATTTTAGCTGTAAACACCTATGGGGCATTTTTAGATACAAACCCCAAACCCCGCCAACGGAGGCATTTATCACAAATGCAAAAAAAAAAAAAAAAGCCCCATGTGGAGGCGTTTCTTTGATCAAATGCCCCAACAAAAGACGTTTGTTAATTATATTTTATATTTTTCTTTAATTATTTTTATTTATTTTATTTTAAATTATTTAAATACAGTATATAAATGAAAATATATTAATATAAGAACACATATGAAACAAAGTCCATCATAATATTAACCACACATAATAAAAATACATAGGTCTTTACAAACACACCATAGCAAGAGTCACAAATTTTGATTGAGAATATTCAAATCATACAAACAATAGTATCTTAATAGCAGCCTAGGATACTCATTGCCCATGATCGCTATAAAATGAAACTATACAAAAAATATTTAATTATTATTACTATTAAGCGATATGAGTATTCACAAAATTAAATTGATAACTTTAATCACGGTGTCACAAATGTCATCCTTCTTTTGTTGAGGAAACTTTTTCCAATTATTAAATCCAATAGGACACAACTTAGGATTTTTTGCAATGGATGCAATTAAAAACCCAAAAGTCCATTGGATTCATTATCTGGCTGTCCATATTCCTTTTTCTCAATCATAATTTTTTCTGTCTCTAGTAATGACCAAACATCCTTCACATACAAATGACATACTTTAATATTTCCAAATTGATCTACAAAAAAAACAAATGCATAATTAATAAGTATGAATATTAAATAAAATTCATTTAAAATATTAAAAGTCAATATTAACTTGTTCAAGAAACATACCTTGAACAGGAACATGCCAACTCCATCATTGAGCATGGCTTTGATGCTGCTATTCTGCATCCTCTTGATCATCTAGTATCTAAATCAGTATCATCCATCTCTTGCTCTTGATCAATACCTCCCTCCTGCCTTAGACCATTGTTTTCATCTACCTTTAGTGGAGATTGTACTGAAAGAAATGGAAGAAACCAATATTTATAATAAAATAAAAAAATGACACCTTGATAAGTTCAAATCATCGGGAAATATTATTTTCAAAGATATTAGTTTGAAAGACTCAACATCATAATTGGAATCAACTTTTTCACCCCCATGTCAAACAAGTCTCAAGGTTTTAAGTGCACAACCATGCTCCAAATAGGATTTGAAACTTCTTGCACATAAAAAACTTGTTGTGCCTTTGATGTGAGAATATGTGGCTCATCATCTTCATATTCACTAGTGTGAATTAAATGGGAAAAATTCACAAATGTAATTCCCAAATTATTAGTGGAAATGCTTGTGGAAGTTGTAGTATTTTTCCATAAACATTTGAATAGTGTCACTGCAAAATGTCTATGGTAATTTATTTCAACAATATCAACTAACATCCCATAATATGGAACCCCTCCGGATTGCATATTCTCATTGCTACTACTTGCATAACTTCTTGTTTCAGATGTCCCAAACACACCACAATTTTGTGTTTGAAGGCTTTCATCACATGTAGCAATTCAAAATTTGAAACCATAACATTGTAAGCCAAATATCTATGTGCATGATCTAGAGGGCCCAATACAAGAAACTTGAGGTCTCCTGAGTAGTGATCACTATATTCATTTGATATCTAAAAAATATTTTTAATAAGTATTGTGTATAATATATTATTATAAAAGATATATTTCATTACTTACTTTATGATAAAACCAATCTACAAATTCACGATGAACTCTCTTATCAACCTCAGTTGATGACCTTGTATGACTTCAAAGTTGTCTCTTTACAATGCTTCTAAATTCCCTATTATAATGAAGACATTATTAATAATAATATATAGCTAATAAGAAACAACATATGTTGATTCGTTACATAAGATTTTAACTTACCTAAAAATTTTAATAGGATTAGAGCTATCAATTAGGGCTTGCCCGGCCCTAAAGGGTCCGCCCATAAAGGGTTAGGGCCTAAAGGGGCTAGCTCTATAAAGCCTGGTTTCACTTTAAGGTTCTATTTTAGCCGCCTCAGCCCTGGCCCTCAGGGCCTCGACCTTATATATATATACATACATATATATATATATATACATATATACATATATATATATATATATATACATATATATGTATATACATATACATATATATTTTTTATTTTTCAATTTAAAATTCTAAAAAATAAATTTAAAATTCTAAAAAAGTTATTACACATAATATTAAGTCTAGCATAATAACAATACACAAAATAATAAATTTAAGTCTAATTAAAAGTAGCAAGATCACAAAATTGACACCAATAATAATTAAACTTTACTAGCATCATTAGCTAAATTTTGATTATTTTCATTATCATCAACATTAATATAATTTGGTCTTTCTTCATGTGGAGTTTCATCAGTTATTACACATAACATTTAGTTTTGAAGTGTTTACTTTTATATTAAATTTTAAAAAAATATAAGAAGGCTTAAAAGGGTTGGCCCTTTTAAGCTTGATTTACCATTTTATAGCTCAAAGAAGAGGTTCGGTCATAGATTTTTTTGAGCTTAAAAGGACTAGCCTAACGAGCATAGCCCTAATTAACGGCTCTATATAGGATACATCCATTGATATTGTATTGGATCCCCAAGTTTTGCTTCACCAACCAAGTGTATAATCAAATGCACCATTACTGTGAAGAACGATGGTGGAAATATCATTTTCATGTGACGAAGCATTAGCATGACTTTACGTTGAAGTTGATCAAGCTCATCCACAACCAATGCTTTATTATAAAACTTCTTGAAGAAAGAAGACAAGTCAATTAAAATAGTAGACACTTCCATTAGCAATGTATTTTTCAAATATCAATGCATCTAGAAATGTTACTAGCATATCCATCAAGCATAATTATGTTCTTCAAGATTTTCAAAAACCTATCCTTATTTGCTTTTGATAGTGTAAATGAAGCTAGATCAAATTTATCATTGTTATCTGGCCATAATTATGAACAAATGCCTATTTCTTGTAAATCCTTCCTTGCTTCAAGATGATCTTTTGACTTTTCAATCTCATTCAGTAATGTAAAGATTACATTGTCACATACATTTTTTTCAAAATGCATGACATCTAAATTATGACGCAATAAATTGTTTGCTCAATATGGTAGATTAAACAAGATGCTTTTCTTATGCCATTGTTAAATGTCCCCTTAGATGTACCTCGAGACCTTTTTCCTGATATGCCTATCACATTATCTTTTTTGAAGACATTATTAATATTATCAGCTTGTCTCAAAATATCCATTTAAAAGAACAGGAGGATCTTTGGCTTCCATCAAATTTAACTCGAGCTACCCTAAATTTGTGTTTATGATCTAAAAATCAACAATGCCTCATAAAAACACCATTTTTGATTATGAGGAAGCCTATGAGAAATTGAATCAAAGTTACAAGACAGGCAAGCTAATCCTATATGTACATTCCAACTAGATAATGTCCTTAAGCCTAGGAAACCACTAATAGTCCACATCAAAGCCGCATGCAAATTAAAAACTTCCTTAGAGTACAAATCATAAGTATCAACACCAATGTTCCACATATATAATAATTCTTGAATTAATGGTTGTAAGTTAACAATTCTCGAATTAATGGTTGTAACAATTCTTGAATTACCAGGTGCTCTCTTTGTAGGAATAATCATTGACAAGATGAAAGAACTTTGTTTCATACACATCCATGGTGGAAGATTATATTGTATGAGAAGCACCGACCAGATACTATAACTTGTACTCAATGTCTCAAATGGATTAAAACTATCTATGGCCAAAATTAGCCTAATGTTTTCATAGGTCTACTGCAAATTCAGGGCACAATCTGTTAAAATGCTTTTAGGCCTCAGAATCCCTTAGATGTCTTAACATATCATCATCACTTTTTTCATCATAATACCATCTCATGTGTTTGGATGTCTTTGATGACATATATAACCTCTGTAAGCGTGGTTTCAATGAAAAATATCTCAAAATTTTTGCAGCTTTTTTCTTTCCTTTCTTCCCCTTCTTTGACTTCTATCTAAAAGAATTGCACTTTTTACACACTTTAATGTCTTCATCAAGACCCTAGTATAACATATAGTCATTTGGACATGCACCAATTTTTTTATAGTTCAATCCTAATTTATTTATCATTTTCCTTGCTTCATAAAATGATTTTGAAATTTTAGCATTTTCAAATGCATCTACTAATAATTCAAAAATCATGGACATTGCCTTGTTACTGATTCCACACAAGCACTTGATGTGATATAATTTTACCAAAAAAGAAAGCTTTATGTATTTTTCAGACCCATCAAACAAAGGTTGTTCTCCCTCTCTTAAAAATTCATAAAAATTTCTAGTCTCTTCATCCATTTGATTCAAAAATAATGAATCACCACCATCTACTTCTTTAGAAATTGTTGTTTCTTGTGACACTCCAAATGCATCATGAATTATATTAATGATTGGATTTTCCTATTACACTGGAGATAACATTTTAATTCTTGTTGCTTCTAAAGTTGCTGAGGTATCTACATCTACCCTATCACGTGTCCCCCCATGCATTGCCTAAAACTTATCCTCGAGGAAATTGTTTTAACACCAAGTGCTCTTGGACATCATTCCTCTTATGCCATTTTTTAAAATTACACTTTGGACATGGACAAAGAATAAGTTCAACTTCATCTCCATGTGATATTGCAAAATCTAAAAATGTTTCTAGTCCATTTAGATATTTTTCAAAAGTCCAAGGCATATTAATCCACGACCTATCCATCATTGAAAAAATTTAACTTTTATGAGATTTATATCCTAACAACAATAAAATATACATATTAAAAAAATTTATTTATAACATAAATTTTTACCTAAATTTAATTTAATATTATATTTAATAAAATCACTTAAAATTAAAAAGCTGAATATCATAAACATAAAAAATACACATGCATTAACTATATGTATATTAATTCCATCATTTATTTATTTTGAGCAAGCACATAATAATATTAAAATAAATAACTATATGGATAAAAATTTAAATTTAATCATAAAAAAGAACTTACAGGCTTTCTTCACAAAAATTGAGTAAAATATTTCAATAATCTACTAATTTTTAATACAAATAATCACAAAATACATTATAAATAAAAAATTTATGAAAAAACATTCTAAAAATAAAATTCTTCACTTTGCATGGGAGGAGAAGGCGGGCAAATGAAAATTTTCATTGACCTGCCTTTTATAGACCTATGAATGCTCCTTAGGGGCGTTTTAAATAGTACAAATGCTTCCTGAGGCGGTGTTTGTATGTAGAAAGGCCCCCTTAAGGAGCGTTTGGAAGGAAACGCCCACAAGGGGTGTTTTGGAGGTGTTTTCGTACAAGCGCCCTCTTAAGGATCGTTTAAGTATATAGTACGGACAAACTCCCCCATGAGAGGCATTTACAAAAAATGCCACCAAAGGGGGTGTGTTGTTTGAAAACACCGTAAATGTTCCAATTTTCAAGGTGTTTTTGTAAAACATTTTAAATGAAATGCCTCTAAAGCGCAACTTTTTTGTTAGTGTTTGTTCATGTTTATAAATTAAGTTCGTTTTAAATATAAGTTTTTTTATTAAAAGAAGAACTTTTTTCGTGTTTGGACATGCAGAAATATTCATTGTTTAGTAATATTTAAATCTTATGACGTATTGACTTGTATGTTTGATAGTATTTTCATTAACTTTCTTTCTCAAGCATCCCATCTGATTATTTTAAAAAAATTATTCAAAGTAACTTCCTAAAATAATTAAAAACAAAGTTTTTCCCAGTTTCGGAAACGATATGCCAAAAAATATCTTAAGGGATATTTCTAATTAATATTATGACTATTATATTAATATTAATCATTGATAATTTATCCTGCCTGTACAAAACTGGGGAGAATTTTAATAAAAGATTAGTAAAGCATAATGACCTAAATAACCGTACTAAATGCAAGGAAAACTAGCCAAAAAAAGAAGGATTCAATTTTAGGCTAGCTACGGCTCATGCTATTTCCCATCTTTCTCCTTCTGTAGATAATGTAATCTTGCTTAATAATATCTCATTTTGACTGATTTACATGGTCTTATTTATTTACATGTTTGGTTGAGGAAAGAGCTTGGTTGATCAACCTGAAATTCCATTGCCATTTTAACTTGTCTTAAAGAAAGATTCATTGATCTTCATCATCTCATTAAACACAAGTAGTTTGCAACGTGTAGCATGAGGTGTGGAATAACAACAAGCTTTATTCTACTAGGTAGGGTCAACAGCATAGATTGCATGATGCCATTATACATCATCATTTATTAAGTTTTTATAAATATTGTTAACTAAGAGATATCAGTCAACTATTTTCATAAGTGTTTTCTTCACTCTTCTTAACAGGGCTCAAAATTATCCATTACACTCTTCTCACTAATGCCTTCTGCTGTCTTCTTTGTACATGTCAGGACTATCTCAAATAATTTTCTACCATTTTTTCTCAATAAATGCTATGTCCACTTTTCCTCGTATATGCTCATTTTACATGTATTATGCCCTCATGAGGTGTGGAATAACACATGAGTTATTTACCACAGATGGTGATGAGCATTTTTATGATGCAAATTGTATTCCTAAAATATTAATGTTGCATAGTTGGTGGGTTTGTGGATTAAGGTGCTATACTTTTAAGGTATTGAAATTATTGTGCTATCTAGAACAATTATAATTTTTTTAAAAAGTTTAATATAATGTTTTAGATATGAGAATTGCAGTTGTAAATTTATAAATTTGTTTGAGTGATTCTAATTAAGATAATTAAGGTTTACATTTTAATGAAAAGGATCACATGAGTTGTGGCTTGCAATTCTTTGAACAATAAATTCACTGATCAATCCCAACCTTCCAATCCTAAGGATCATTAAGAGTCATCGCAAGTTAAATGAGCTAACCCATGAGTTGGGTGGGTTGTAAAAATTTTGCTAAGCCCTTATTAGTGAAATATACCATTACAAATTAAGTCAATTTGCAACTAATAGATCTTTCTTGATTTCCATATCAAATTTTAGTTCTTGTTATTGTGTTGATTAACAATATTAAATGTCAGAAAATTATCAAAATAAAATATTTTGGGAGGCAGAAATTGATCAAATTTTAGTAAGTAATTAAATCCAACTTACACTAAATATTGAGATAAGAGAGTCCGAAGTGGTCACACACAAAACATATGAAGAAAGACAGGGTTGTGCCTCTGATAAAAAAATGACCGAAACAGACTCAAATTTAGAGGAAATATGAAATATGACATGCACCGCCACATACACCGAGATGAACTAATGAACTCGATCATTATTCATCATAGGTTGCTTCATTGCTTAGAAAAGATCAACGAAGAAGTATTTAATCTTATTCTTGTCCCAGAAGAGTGAGCAGAAACTTCTTGTAATCTCCAGAAACTTCCTTGGCCACTAATGCTCCAAATGCACACTGTTCATCTTGTAATAAAAATCTTTTATGTCTCTCAAATCCCTCTCAGCCCTTGTCACGATGACACGTGTCAGTGCATCCGTATAATTCCCTATCCTCTTAATTGCATTATGCAGAACCTATATATAGATATAAATAAGAAATTTTCCAGCCACGTTAATCTGTCACTTGGGAAAATACGAGTTCAATCTCATAAGAAAAGTAATATTGTTATAATTACAGACTTAATTATAGAATTGAATCTACCGTTTCATAGTGCTTTTGATGGTCATTGATGCACCGAATGGCACTGTGCACTGCCTTGAGGAATTCATCAGAGGCATCATCCAACAATTTCTACACAAATAAAATCAAGAAATAATTAGTATAAGGAAAATTTTTTAAAATAATAATAAATTTAATCAAAATAATTATTGAACCTTGGTGATGGAAGTTCCATGATCATCTTTGTAGTGATTGAAAGTTGCAACAAGTTGAGTCTTGCTTCTGGTAGTTAGAATCCTTATAACCACTTCGTGATTGCCACTCTTGTGTTTGATAGGATCGTGAAGAATGTTAGCTTCAGTTTGTGCCAACCTTGCATTCATCTCATCACCTTCGAACCTGTATGAGCTCACCAACCCCACCAAAAGCTGCTCAAAATAATTAATCAACTTAGATTACTGTTTATTGAACCTTTAATTAATGCGAATCAACAATGTGTATACATATAGAATTAATTATCAACTTTACTCTTTCAAAGAAACTCATAACATTTGAGATCTTAAATTTTTTTTTGGGTACAAAGTTAACTTTTGTTAACAAAGAGAATAACATTGTACTGTTTTCAATTACTAGGGGGAAACATACACAAAAAAGAAGTTTAGGATTATATACGCTCCTAAATCTATAGTTTAATAATTTATGATAGCATTGCCCTTTAATTTAACCCATATATAAAGCTTAGTTAATTACCAGTTAACAAGGGTATGTTAACTTAACCATTGGTCTTATTGATTTGAGACCTAGCTAGGTATATGCATTACACTAAAAACTCATTGGGAGATAAACTTTCCCACTTATATATAGTTCAATTTGGATTAGTTAGAGTTCAATAATACTTTTGAAAACCAGATGGTTTGACACACACACACACACACACACACACACACACACACACACCCACCCATTCTAGGAGAAAAAAGGTAACATGCAAACGTACGCAAGCCAATTGATAATGTTTGCATTAAGGAAATTAAAGCTTACCTGATGAAGATAACCAGTTGTATGAGAAGCAACATCTTCATCCAAAGAACGCTTATAACGGTTGTGATAGGCTCGTCTCACAGCCAAGAGCTCTTCAGAAGAATAAATACAAGCGTTTTCCACTATGACACTGTAATCAACATTCTTGCTATTCCTAATGGCCACATTTGCCAACACTGCATCTCGATCTGTTGGTTCCAACACCCATTGATGCATAGCTCTCTAGTTTTTTTTTCTTTTTTTTTTTGCATAAACTTTTAATTACACAACTGTACTGGAAGGCTAAAATACTAATTTAAATAAATGTATAAGAAGCTATATAAAAACACACACACAAACACACTCGGTTTCTATCATAGGGTGCATTCTAAAAGAGTTCTCTCGTCCTTAATACTCTCTATGGTCAAAAATATAAATATTTTCCTCTAGCTAATATTAGTTCAAAATATAAGTAATTTAGTATATCTAAAAAAAATTTCTCTTATTTTACCTCTTATATTTACTAACTTAGGTCCTTATGTAAATTTTCTCTCGTTATGAAGTGTGTTGTAAATGAGACTAAAGATAAAAAGAGAAAATAATATATATTTTTATAAGAATAAGAACTTTATTGGTATGTGAATTTTTTCTAAACATTGCTTATATTTTATATCAGAGGGAGTATAAGGCATTTGATAAAGTATTAATTATACTTTTTCAATATTATCCCTATTTAAACTCATTAACTATGAGAAAGAATATGGTGCAAATTTGAAAAGTTTTCATTTAGAAAGGAATAAAATTAAACATTTATTTTTTTTAAGACAAAAGTAATAATATAGCCACTTGCCTCTTCTTGGTTCGGACAAGGTAGTTAAATGTGCTTATAATATAGAGGAGAAGAAATCTCCCGGTATAGTTCAAAGTCACCAAAGAGTTCAGACTCAAGCCGTTTGATGAGATTCTCTTCATAAATTTCTTCATAAGCTTGTCTGATTTGCTGAATTTGAAATGAATTTCTGTGACCCAATATTGCTATTAGTGCCTTCTCATCAGTGGCGCCCCATCCTGCAAAAATTTAATCCACAATACATTCTCTGCAGTAATCAAACCTAAACATAATTAATCTTCTCTTCTATCAATGGTCATTGAGTCTAATATTTGGGAAATTTGATGTCATTTATGTCAGATATTGAGTACAGATTTTGTGGATTAATAAAAACTATGTTAAAAATTTACTTTATTTGAAACCCGTGACTTATAATTCGGATAGTTTTGTGGTATTTGTTACCTCTAGATCCAGATTAAAATTAGTAATACTTCATTTTTGGTGATTAAACCTAGTTAAAATTTTCACTTTCATCAACATCAATGAATCGAGTCAAATGGACGGGATTTAAGCAAAAGCGAATCTACGTGTTTCCCAGTTAATAATCTACGTATTTCAGCTAATCTTGAGTCCAAAACTTATAAATAAAAATATAGTTTTAAAAAAAGACTTCTGATTATGAAATTTTGAATAATTAGTATAACTAAATACTAAACAATTTATTGATATATATATATATATATAGATGAGGTTTACAGAGAAGTATCTTATACCTTTGACAGCCTTGTGGAGAGCCTCAGCATCTTGAACAGGATAGACTTCATTAGCAGCAATCAAGGTAGCCATTGATGAAAGAAATTGCTTGGAGCTTTCAATTTCTTTCAAGGCTACAGATGAAGAAGAAAAGGGGTGCGTCTATGGAAAATTTGGTGTATTTGGATAAGGGCCAAAATCGATTAAATAGCTCAAAATTGATTTTTTGGGCCAAGTTATCCAAACAGTCAAAAAAGTCAAAAATCAATGATTGGCTTATACACACGTTTTTTCATAAGCTCTCTTAACGAGCTTTCTGCAAAAAGTTATCAAAGAGTGTTGGGAAAAATTATAAAAAAAGCACAACATTAAATAAAAATAAAATCAAACTCTCCTCTCTTCTCTATTTTTTCTTCTTAGTAAAATTCAAATTTTGAATCTTTAAAAAAGTTGCTAGCATAAGTTCTTGTCAACCAAACATCTTCTACTTAGTATTTACTATAAAACTAATTCAAATTCAAATATAATATTAATTGGTAGAGAAAAATTAATTTTATTTAATTTAAAATTTAGACTCATTACAAAGAATATTGCAAAGGACCAAAAAGAGAGAGAGATTTTGAGTCATTTGTTACATTACTACATTTTTTATGTTGCTAAAACTTTAAGGTAATGCTTAACATCTTCGTTAGATATAACTCATATCCATGATGTCATTAGAGATCAATTTATATATTATCATTTTCATTAGTTATTGTAAAATTGATATTTAGTATTTAAGAATTAAATATTTCTCTTTTATTAAATTTATTTTAACTAAGATATATTGAGTTACTTATTTACGTAAATTTAAATCTTAATATTAATATAATTTAAATTTTTTAAGTAATTAGATATGTAATTTAAATAATATATTTTACTTCTTAAATAAAATGCAACAACTTTAATAATATTATATACAAATTTATCAATAATTTAATTTTAAAAGGTAATGTCCTTTATAGTAATTTATACAAGTAAAATTGATTCTGAATAAATTATTCAAACATCTTCAATTCTGTTAAAATTAATTTTAAAAAAATTATATCCAAATAAATTGCGTTATTACATAATTAATTATGATTAAAATCTACTATGTAATCAATTATTTTCATAATGTATTATACCCAATTGAAATCCAAATGAGCACTTAGGTTTGATGGAAACCTCAATTTATAATCCAAACAAGCTTCATTGGAATCCACGCCTACTCATGCTTGGTTGAAGTACTTTATATTATTATATGATCAATGTAATTAATACTTCCTCTATATCATGATGTAAGTCATTGTTAACTAATTTATATTTATAAATAAAGTTAGTTAAAATTTTAATTTTTTAAAAAAATTTACACCTTTTCAATTTTACCTATAAATAAAATGAATATAATATTTGATTTATTTAAAACAATCATTAATTATTTGAGTGGAATATAATAAAGTAAGTATATAATTGGAAAAATATATATACAACTTACATAATATTATATATTTTGGACCAAGTGAGACTTCTAGAAAACATCACATATTGTGGTTCAGAGAAAAACAATAGTTAATAATATTCCCCCCAATCTTAATTGTAAAGTTGATTTAAGATTTTGGTTTGATCCTAATTTCTTTGTGATTTTCATATTCCTTTTGCATAATACCTTTATTCATGGGAGCATTTTTGTGCTACTGCATTAAATTATGGCAGTGTTTATTTTTGAAAACATGTCATAAATTTTTTACATATTAATTATTGTTAAGTTGTTCAAGTATAAGTGAACTACAGATAAAGTTAGATTTAATAACTAATATAGAATAAAAAATGACCTATAAACTTGAGTTTTTAAATTTTGAATTGAGATATAATATCCTTTTGCTACACTTAACCTCTTGTTATCTTCCCCGTTTTTGAAAGATCGATCCCATTCTTAAGGATTACTCCATCTAGACCACAATATAGATCATCTTCTAGAAGCTTTGCTTGGTCCAAGATTATAAGGTATTGGGTAAATTTTATAATTATTTTTTCAACTATACCCTATTTCGTTTATTATTTTCTTTTGAAAATGATGCATTAGAATTTTAATTATGATTATCAAATTACTTATATAGGGTATTTAATCAAGGTAAAATTGAAAAGATGTAAAATTTTTTAACAACTAAGATTTCAACTAATATTTTTTAAAGAACCGTGACTTAATTACTAATGCTCTATATTTTGGTAAGGAGATAATATATCACAAATAAACAACTCACTCCCTTTTCTAGAATTTACAAATTAGTGGGAAAACTTTGATTCCTTAACTACTAAGCACAAATAATAAAATAGTGGAAAAGCTTTGATTCCGTACTTAAATGGCTGAAGGTTCTTTCCTTGGAAAAATAAACATGCCATTACATATGATGATTCATGACGGTGGTTTTCATTCCATGTCATGCATGGGGACATTTCACAATTTTTTAATTAATAGTTTTATTTAATATCAAAAGAAAAAAAAGTCTGGTTAGCATGGATATTTGTCCATAACCTATAAGATTATGAGATTGGATTCTATTGTTGATGCGAGGATCTTGCTAATAAAAAATATTTATAAATGGTTTATAAATACTTTTGTAAACATGCTTTGAACAAAAGCATGTCATGACTCTAATTAGCTCTTAAAATCTAACTTAAACTTTCCATCATTAAAAATATTTTTGTTTAATTAGCTTGGATATTTGTCCAGAACCTATAAGATTGAGATTAGATTCTATTGTTGATGGGAGAATTTTGTTGATAAACAGTTTATAAATACTTTTGTAAATATATTTTGAACTCAAAAGCATGTCATGACTCTAATAAGCTCCTAAAATCTAGCCCATTTAAACTTTCGATCATTAAAAATATATTTATTTACTCAATTATTTTAGTTTTTATATGTTAAAATGAAGCAATTATATCATTTTGAAATATATAATTTACATCAAAATCGTTCAATTCATAAGTCAAAAATATTATGACACTCATAATTTAAACGTTTTGTAATGTACCAAAAATGTCTAAAATTTGGGGGGAAGATAAAGAAATCTCTCTGATGTGGGGGAGTATCAAGAGGAGTGGTGGCTATCACAGTTTTTCACCTTTAATATTTTAAAAGAATGCTTCGAACTTGATGTTAAAGAAATATTTTTCATGAAGTTAATTATTTGTCCCTAATAGGGACTTCGATCTCTTGCAATATATTATTTTGTAATATAAATTTACTAGTGTGAACGGAAGAAAATTAGACTGAAAGTCATGTGAAGCATTTTGGAAGGTTGTCGTTTGCCTTGAATAGATCAATTCCACCTAATCCAATACCCATACGAGGATTGTATGAGTAATGATATCTTATTGTATGATTTTATTTACATTATTTACTCAATAACTAGTTTACAATTGTTCGATAGGAAGCATTATCACAATTAGTATTACAGGATGATATAGGTGGATATGTGGACATCGTTGGTAAGGCAGTAGGAGCCTTAAAGGTCCCTAGTCATATTAGAGGAATTGGATCTCAAGGTACATACTTTGGACATCAGTCTAAAGTTTTTACTGAAGATGACTTTAATTCAAAGATAGCAAAAAGGGAGGCAAGAATGGAAAAAAAAAAATTTCAAGATCACATGGAAAAAAGATTACATCAAGTGATTGGGTAGTAAACATTTTACAAGCCAACCTCAATGATAAAGATAGTTGCTCATTCCACACTATCGAAGATTTTCCCAAGGTTATAATTTCTTTTTATTCATGAATTATATGTCACATTTTCTTAAAACATTAATTTATTAATTTTTTAAGGTGAATCACAATGTCAATTATGGTTAGAATCACCACATTATCATGTTGTGGCACTCGAACTTGTGTATAATGATAATAGCATTACTATACACCCTAAACCTTTGCCTGTTGATCACTTGAAGGTGACTATAATTATCCCAATAGAAAATAATGCTGAGTTGCCACTGCAAATAGAAAATGAGGATATATTCACAATTTTTGACACGGCTAGCACTCATGTGGCTTGGCTTACAATGGTTATTAAGTTATAAGTATAATAATTGCTAGTTCTTTAAAATCATTTATGTTTAATTTTAGCCTTACCAATTAATTTTACATTTTGTAGTCCTCAAAATCTCAACAATAAAGAAGCCAATCAAATCAAAAGAAAAGGCATAGAAAGAATCTACCTCTATAACTAAGGTAGGGAAGACTGGTACAGAATCTACTCAGCTAAAATATTCTCATTAAAACACACGTGAAGTGATTATGTGGACAACATTTTAAAATAAGATTCATGAAATAAAATTTGAAAATGAGATTTATGGTGAAATGATTAGCAAAAAATTAGTGGCTGAAAATATTAATGAGATTCTGACCAAAGATTGGCTACAAACCACACAAATTAGTTTATACATCAAGTACTTTCTAAATTTTATTTTTTATTGTGGTATTTATTTAATATTAGTTGTGATTATTTGTATTTTTTTATTTTAGGTACTTGTATCATACTTTTATGGTGCCGAGCTCAATGATGATGAAATTTTCATTTATTAGCCCTCATAACACAAGTTCCTACAATTTTGATTATCATTCTCAAAAGATTACCGATGCATTCAAGGCCAAAAGCAAGAGAGACATATTGTTTTGAGTTTGTCACAATCCAGATTGAGTTGTTATTATTATTTATCTTTAAATCTAGTTAACATTTGAGTTAATGAAATATTAGGCAACATTGCGTGCTTATTTGTATCCATCTTGTCACGCCCCGAAAATAGAGGATGGCCGGCATGGGTGTGAATTACATCACACATTTTTGTAAGCCTCAAAATGTAAATTTGTTTCATTTTCATTTTTTTTAATAATTGAGTTATATGAAAATTCTAACACTTTAAATATTAATTGTCACAGCAAAGCTTCAATATTTTTGTGAAAATTTTGGTAGAACCTGTCCTGTAAATAGGATCTCCTAAAAATTATACAACACATAAATTTTCACAAAATATAATATCAGTCAGGAGCTTAGCTCCTTCTAGCTAGCAAACAACATATAGATCAAAATAAAATCCTAGCAATAATCTACATGGAGCAACTAATTTTTCTTTTAAATTAAAATACATATGACTTAAATATTTTCATAAAAAGGTAACAACACCAAATAAAATTTTCACCCAATATAGCTGTATTTTCCTTCAGAGACTGGTAGTAGGATCAGCTAATGAATCTGAGACCAAAATAATTTTTCAGTGAATAGCATCCCCAAAATAGAATTCAAAATAATTAAAATAATAAACTCAAATAATCACATAAAATAACTGAAAGATGATAATTCAACATAATAATTTCATAAATCTGTAAATTATAATCATAACCATAAAATAAGAGTGAATTAAAAGCACCTTATTCTATCATGCTTAAAGAAAACAAATTACTCATACAAAAAATCAAAATAGTACATTTATTAATTGAAACCATTAGAACTTTGAATAAGCCAATTAATCAAAGTTTAAAATTTTAAGGACTTAATAGAATAGGTAACAAACGTGGACACATAGTCCACAAGGATAAATAACCAAACGCGGCTTATGCCACGAAAATAAATGTGGACACACAGTCCATAAGGATAAGTAATCAAACACAGCCAAAGCCACAAAACAAATATGGACACACAGTCCATGAGGGTAAGGCTAACCAAACGCGGCTCGAAGTCACGAAACAAACGCAAGTACGAGGCTTGCCAATAATAAACATGAGAATAGAGCTCACAAAAGTCAAGCTAGCTAGTTATTAACCATAGCGCGCTACGAGCTAACAGAACTGCTGTTAGCAACAATGTTCTATCTAAAGTCTTCTTAGAAATTACATTTCAAACATGCGAGAAAAATAATTAATTTTGAAATAAAATTTTCATTCTCAATAATATCAAAATTGCATGAATTGTTTCAAATATATAAAACTTGGTAAATTAATACATCAAAGCGAATGTACAAACTTGCATTAATTGTGTAATCAAGAAATTTTAAAATTCAATAAACAAAGATGCCTTCATCAATACTAGAAATATATTTCTTGAGGAAAAATAAATGCACATATCACCATCTAATTATCCATCATAAATATTCCATAATTTTCAAAACTACTGTAATTCATAAGAGTAAAATATTTTAAAAAAGTCTATTAAAAATAAATTAAAAAAAATGTTATTCACTTACTCATCGAAGTTCTAAATTTTTAAAGATATTCTTCCTTTAATTCTTGTCAAAGTCCTGTTCTTCCACACATCCTATAAGGATATAAATAAATATAATTTTAATAATTAATTTAATTTTTAATTTTTTTATAATTTATTACACAACTTCAACCAACCACCATTATTTAAAACTCCAAAACCAAAATTCATGCTCTAGAGGTGGCTCAAGTGTTATCACTCGCATTACTAGTTTCCTCCAATTTATTTTAATCATGCCAATCCATTTTCTTGAAACATAATTTTCTCTCAAGCTTTGCACCAAATACTTTAGGTGCATTATTCTACCCATTCAATTTGAACATCTAACAATTTACCAATAACCTTACAAGTTAAATTCATGGGTCAATAACACCCAACTAAGCAAACTTCACCCAAGAATCTATGAAATTCTAGACAAATATAAAATCCAAGTAAACTTCTCCTAACAAACACTTGTCAAATACCTTAGCTACCCATCTTCAAGTTCAAGTTTAGGCTCTTTTCTTCCTATTTCATCCAAACCACTTCTTTAACAGTTTAACAATATGATTGTATAAATTATCTCAATATTCCAAAGCCATTCCTTCAACAAATATCAAAATACTTCCAAATACAATTTCAGCCCATATTGCTTCATCTTCTTCAGTGGATTAAAATTCCAACTTACTTACTTAATCATCCACCATCCATTCACACGATATAATAAACAAAAAGCAACTCACCTCTCACCCACACGTATATATTCAGCATCTAGAGAGGCAAAATGTCCACGTACTAAAATAATAAGAAGAAAAGTTCAAAACTTCATACATGAATCAACAACAATAAAGAAGAAGTAGAGAAAGAAGCTGATCGAAAACTGAGGAAAAAGAACTCACGCACCAACAATAACATCTACAGTGACACACGAACAGAGGTATTGCAAGGTGGAAGTTTTCCGACCATCCTCAACCTCCAGTGACAGCAACAGGAGAGTAGGAGCTGAGAGAAAAGAAATATTGCCGTTCAAACAAGAAAAAAAATGACTGGCGACGCCAAGTAGAGGAAAACAAAAATTATTGACGGCAACCAACCCAGCAACTCACCATAAAAGAAACGGGGAAGAAGAAATGGTTGCTGTCGTGCACAAGGGAAAGCTCTGACCACGATAGTAGAAGCACAAGAAGGAAGAGGTCACACGGAAAGGAGGAAAGAAAGGAAGAATCTCATACAGCCCTTAACCACGCCACTAATGATGACAGCAATGCAACACAAGAAGATGACAATCACAGCAAAGGCACGAACGAGAAGGAGACGCAGGGAACAAAAGGGAGGTAAGGATTTCTGGCATACTCACATCACCGGCAACGACAGCAGCAGTGGGAGGGCGATGAATCGAGATCACGAGGCAGAGGTTTTAGATCGGTGAAAAAGAAAGAATGGAGATAGAAAGATGCGATCCCGAAGCTCCTCCCTCTATCTATTCTGATATTCAGATAGCCGAGGAAAGGAAAAAAAATCTTGTCAAAAGAAGAATTGAAAAAATTACAAGAAATGGCCAAAATGTTTTCTATTATAACTTAAAAGACAAAGGCATATATTTTGTTTATTTAGAGTCATTACACATCTATCCTTTCATGCAATTTATTATTTTAACTCATTAAGAAATAGAGACTTTAAAAACTACATATGTATGAGGATATTATTTAATTAGTAAGTTTTCTATTATATATCTTTTATACATGTCTATTATAACAATTAGAGTAAGAATGTCCAATTGGTGTGTTTAATTCTTATAGAGCCATAGCACGTTGCTGAGATGGTGAAGGTCTCCCACCAAATATTGAAAAGCCTGATCCAGTTGAGTTTTATACATGGAAAAAAAGGTTTGTATTATTTGCTTAATTAAACAAGTTGGTGTGCATCTAAATGATTGTTTATTAATATTTTAAGTTTGTTTTACTGAATATGCTATTCGGGATAGATGTAGAATTTTTAAAAAATTTTGGAATGTCCAATTTATAGGGGAGACTCTGTTGGATTTTTGCCAACAAATTAGAATTATATATATAATTTCATCCCCAAAATGTTAGTAATTAAGTTGAAATTTGTTTCTATCATATTTGGATAATGACATCTTTTATTATTTTATAGGTACAAACACAAGTACAATATTAAGAGTATGGATACTATGTGATAAGTTAATGAGAGAAATAATCACATAACAAGAGTTGATCATTCCTAAGAATCTAAGTCAAGTGTTTTAAAATTAAATTAATATAATGTTAATTACTTATATATCACTTTCACTTCTCATGTAGTATTTTATGGGAGCAAGTACTTCGCATTTTATTGTGGGAGCAAATAGAAGATGTAATTGAAAAGTGGTCAAAATATATAATTGATTGTTTGTGATAGGTAGCTAGGTTTCAGTGTTAGAAAAATACAAATAGTTTCATTTGTTAAACTTGCTAGAGATTATACAAGTTCAAAAATATAAGTAGTTAGGTTGTTTTATTTACAACTTCTTTCATTGTATAGAAATTTTTATGTTCAATAATATTGTTTTTGGATATTAGGATTAGTCATTTTCAAGAGATATGAAGGAGGTAGCTTAAGAAAATTTAAATTATAAAAAAAATACATACAGGAGCACTCTAAATCAGAGTGCTCTTGTAAAAGGGGAATAAGGAAGTTCTCATGGTGTGAGCGCTCCAAAATGCCTCAACATACGAGAGTACTCTAGAAAAAAGCACTCCAATATCTTGACATATGTGAGCACTCATGATAGGAGCACTACCATATGAGGCATAAGGCATATGAGAGTGCTCATTATATGGTTGTTTATCAAGTGCTTTTTCCCTACATCTACGGGAGTGCTTTTTCATAAGCACTCTCATAGGTCCAGCATACAAGAGTGCTTTATAAAGCGCTCCCATGTATACCACAGCACTGGATTAGGGAGTGTTTAGGAAGCGCTCCTGAAGGCCAAAAATAAGCACTCCCATGGGTTATTTTGTAGTAGTGACATAGACGGTGTAGTGAGCATTTTTCTTATGCAAATTGTTCCTACAATATTAATGTTGAATAGTTGGTGGGTTGGTGAATTAAGGTTATACACTTTTAAGGTATTGAAATTATTGTGCTATTTAGAACAATTATAATTTCTCGTAAAAAGTTTAATATGATGTTTTAGATATGAGAAATGTAGTTGTAGATTTATAAGTTGTTTGAGTGATGCTAAGATAATTGAGATTTATATTTTAAGGAAAAGGATCACATGAGTTGTGGCTTGCAATTCTTTGAAAAGTAAATTCATTGATTAATCCCAACCTTCCAATCCTAAGGATCATTAAGAGTTGTTAGTTAAATGAGCTAACTCATGAGTTGGGTGGGTTGTAAAAAAATTTGCTAAGCCCTTTTTGGCAGTGAAATATGCCATTAAAAATTAAGTCAATTTGCAACTCATAGATCTTTCTTGATTTCCATATCAAATTTTAGTTCTTGTTATAGTGTTGATTAACAATATTAAATGTCAGATAATTATCAAAATAAAGTATTTTGGGAGGCCGAAATTGATCATAATTTTAGTACGTAATTAAATCCAACTTGCACTAAATATTGAGATAAGAGAGTCCAAAGTGGTCACATGCAAAACAGATAAAGAAAGACAAGGTTGTGCCTCTGATAAAAAATGACTGAAACAGACTCAAATTTAGAGGAAATATGAAATATAACATGCACCACCACATACACTAAGATGAGCTAATGAACTCGATCATTATTCATCATAAGTTGCTTCATCGATTACAAAAGATCAACGAAGTACTTAACCTTATTCTTGTCCCAGAAGTGTGAGCAGAAACTTCTTGTAATCTCCAGAAGCTTCCTTGGCCACTGAATGCTCCAAATGCGCACTGTTCATCTTGTAATAAAGATCTTTTATGTCTCTCAAATCCCTCTAAGCCCTTGTCACGATGACAAGTGTCAGTGCTTCCTGTAATTCCCTATCCTCTTAATCGCATTATGCAAAACCTATATATAGATATAAATAAGAAATTTCCAGCCACATTAATCTGTCACTTGGGAAAATACGAGTTTAATCTCATAAGAAAAGTAATATTGTTATAATTACAGACTTAATTATAGAATTTAATCTACCTTTTCATAGTGCTTTCGATGGTCATTGATGCAACAATGGCAGTGTGCACTGCCTTGAGGAATTCATCAGAGGCATCATCCAACAATTTCTACACAAATAAAATCAAGAAATAATTAGTATAAGGAAAATTTTTTAAAATAATAATAAATATAATCAAAATAATTGTTGAACCTTGGTGATGGAAGTTCCATGATCATCTTTGTAGCGATTGAAAGTTGCAACAAGTTGAGTCTTACTTCTGGTAGTGAGAATCCTTATAACCTCTTTGTGATTGCCACTTTTGTGTTTCAGAGAATCATGAAGAATGTTAGCTTCAGTTTGTGCCAACCTTGCATTCATCTCATCGCCTTCGAACCTGTAAGAGCTTACCAGCCCTACCAAAAGCTGCTCAAAATAATTAATCAACTTAGATTACTGTTTATTCAACCTTTAAGTAATACGAATCAACAATGTGTGTATATATATATATATATAATTAATGATCTAACTTTACTCTTTAGAAGAAAGTAACATTTGAGATCTTAAATTTTTTTTGGTGGAAAGTTAACTTTTGTTAAAAAAGAATAACATTGTACCGTTTTCAATTACTAGAGGGAAATATCCATAAAAAAAGAAAAATTTAGGATTATATGCGCTCCTAAATCTATAGTTTAATAATGCATGATAGCATTGCCCTTTAACCCATATTACACTAGCAAACTTATAAAAGTTCAGTTAATTACCAGTTAATGAGGGTATGTTGACTTGACCATTGGTCTTATTGATTTGAGACCTAGCTCGGTATATGCAATTAACACTAAAACTCATTGGGAGATAAACTTTCCCACCCATATATAGTTCGATTTGGATTAGTTAGAGTTCACTAATACTTTTGAAAACCAGATGGTTCACACACACACACACACACACACTCTAGGAAAGAAAAGGTAACATGTAAACGTAGGTAAGCTAATTGATGATGTTTGCATTAAGGAAACTAAAGCTTACCTGACAAAGATAACCAGTGGTATGAGAAGCAACATCTTCATCCAAAGAACGCTTATAACGATCGTGATAAGCTCGTCTCACAGCCAAGAGCTCTTCAGAAGAATAAATACAAGCGATTTCCACAATGACGCAGTAATCAACATTCTTGCTATTCCTAATGGCCACATTTGCCAACACTGCATCTCGATCTGTTGGTTCCAACACCCATACATAGCTCTCCGAGTTTTTTTTTTGGCATAAACTTGTAATTACACAACTGTGGAAGACTAAAATACTAATTTAAATAATGTATGAGAAGCTACACACACACACATACACAGACACATACTCAGTTTCTATCATAGGGTGCATTCTGAAAGAGTTCTTTGGTCCTTAATACTCTCTCCGTCTTAAATATAAACATTTCCCTTAGCTAATATTCGTTCAAAATATAAGCAATTTAGTATATGTAAAAAAAATTTTCTCTTATTTTAACTCTTTATTTATTAACCTAGGTCCTTATGTAGATTTTCTCTCACTCATTATGAAGTGTGTGTGTAATTGAGACTAAAGATAAAAAGAAAAAATAATATATATTTTTATAAGAATAAGAACTTTATTGATGCAAAGTTTTCCTAGAAACTGCTTATATTTTAGATTGGAGGGAGTACAAGGCATTTGATAAGGTATTAATTATATTTGTTCAATATTATCCCTATTTAAATCATTAACTATGAGAAAGAATGTAGTGTAAATTTGAAAAGTTTTCATTTAAAAAGGGATAAAATTAAAAATTTATTTTATTTTTAGACAATATTTATAATCTAACCACTTGCCTCTTCTTGGTTCCGACAAGGTAGTTAAATATGCTTATAATATAGAGGAGATGAAATATGATGGTGTACCTCAAAGTCACCAGAAAGCTCAGACTTGAGCCGTTTGATGAGATTCTCTTCATAAATTTCTTCATAAGCTTCTCTGATTTGCTGAATTTGAAATGAATTTCTGTGACCCAATATTGCTATTAGTGCCTTCTCATCAGTGCCCCATCCTACAAAAATTTAATCCACAATATCAGTAACATTACATTCTCTGCAGTAATCAAACCTAAACATAATTAATCTTCTCTTCTATCATGGTTATTGAGTCTAATATCTGGGAAATTTGATGTCATTTATGTCAGATATTGAGTTCAGATTGTGTGGATTAATAAAAACTGTGTTAAAAATTTACTTTTATTTGAAACCCAACCTGACTTATAATTCGGATAGTTTTGTTTGGTATTTATTACCTCTAGATCCAGATTAAAATTAATAATACTTCATTTTTGGTGATTAAACCTAGTTAAAATTTTCACTTTCATCAACATCAATTAATGGAGTCAAATGGAGGGGAATTTAAGCAAACTTATAAAATAAAAATACAGTTTTAAAAAAAGACTTCTGATAATTAAAATTTTGAATAATTAGTAGAACTAAATGCTAAACAATTTATTGACATATATATAAATATATGAGGTTTACAGAAAAAGATCTTATACCTTTGACAGTCTTGTGGAGAGCCTCAGCATCTTGATGGAGAGATTTCATTAGGAGCAATCAAGGTAGCCATTGATGAAAAAAATTGCTTGGAGCTTCTTTTCAGAGCTGCAGATGAAGAAGAAAAGGAATACGTCTATGGAGAATTTAGGGTTTGATGGAAACCTCAATTTATAATCCAAACAGCTTATTCTTTGGAATCCACGCCTACTCATGCTTGGCTGAAGTACTTTATATTATTATATGATTAACATAATTAGTACTCCCTCTATGTCATGATGTAAGTTACTGCTAATTAATTTATTTTATAAAAAAAGTTGGTATAAATTTTAATTTTCCTAAAAAAAATTTATACCTTTTCCATTTTATCCCTGAATAAAATGAATATAATATTTGACTTATTTAAAACACTAATTAATTATTTGTGTCGAATATAATAAGTAAGTGTATAATTGAAAAAAATTATATCCACAACCTACATAATACTTTATATTTTGGACCAACCGAGGGTTCTAGAAGACTTCTTATATTGTGGTTTAAAAAAAGTAATGGTTAATAATACTCCCTCCAATCTTAAATATAAGGTTATTTTAAAGATTTGGTTTGATCCTAATTTCTTCTTGATTTTCTTATTAAAATTTCCTTTTCCATAATACCTGAAGCATTTTTGTGCTAGTGCATTAATTATGGCAGTGTTTATTTTTGAAAATATGTTATAAATTTCTTACATATTAATTACTGTTAAGTTATTCAAGTGTAAGTGAATTTCAAGCAAAGTTGAATTTAATAACTAATACATAATAAAAAATGACTTATAAATTTGAGTTTTTAAATTTTGAATTGAGATATAATATCCTTTCACTAGTCTTGCCCATTTGTTATCTTCCCCATTTTTGAAAGGTCACTCACATTCTTAACAATTACTCCATCTAGATCACAATATAGAGACATCTTCTAGAAGCTTTGCTTGTTCCAAAATATAAGATATTCGATAAATTTTACAATTATTTTTCCAACCATACCCCTACTTCATTTATTATTCTTTTGAAAGATAATGCATTAGAATTTTAATTATCATCATCAAAGTATTTATATAGGGTATTTAATGAGGGTAAAATTGAAAGGATGTATAATTAAGATTTTAACTAATATTTTTTTTAGAACCATGATTAATTACTAATGCTGGGGATAATATATTACAAATAAACAACTCCCCCTTTTCTTGAATTTACAAATTAGTGGAAAAGCTTGGATTCCTTAACTGCTAAGCACAAATAATAAAATAGTGGAAAAGCTTTGATTCCGTACTTAAATGGCTGAACGTTCTTTCCTTAACTGCTAATTGTCAAATAAACATGCGATTACATTTGATGATTCATGATGGTTGTTTTGGTTACATGTCATGCATGGGGACATTTGACAATTTTTATTAATAGTTTTTTAATATAAAAAAATAGTCTAATTAGCTTGGATATTTGTCCAGAACCTATAAGTTTGTGAGACTAGATTCTATTGTCGATGGAAGAATTTTGTTGATAAACAGTTTATAAATACTTTTATAAATATATTTTGAACTCAAAAGCATGTCATGACTCTAATAAGCTCCTAAAATGTAGCTCATTTAAGCTTTCGATCATTAAAAAATATTTTATTTACTCAATTATTTTAGTTTTTATATGTTAAAATGAAGCAATTATATCATTTTGAAATATATAATTTGCATCAAAACTGTTCAATTCATAACTCAAAAATATTATGTCATTCACATTTTAAACGTTTTGCAATGTACCAAAAAAATGTCTAAAAAGTGGGGGGAAGAAAAATAAATCTCTCTCATGTGGGGGAGTATCAGGAGTAGTGGCTATCACAGTTTTCCACCTTTAATATTTTAAAACAATGCTTCGAACTTGATGTTAGAGAAATATTTTTCATGAAGTTAATCACTTGTCCCCATATAGGGACTTCGATCTCTGCCAATATATTATTTTGTAAAATAAATTTACTAGTGTGAACGGAAGAAATTAGACTGAAAATCATGTGAAGCATTTTGGAAGGTTGTGGTTGCCTTGAATAGATCAATTCCACCTAATCCAATACACATACGTATCCTTTTTTGTCAGATTTGAATTTCTCTACAATTTGAAAAAAACTGATATGATTAATTACATTAGTTTGCTTTGAAAGCATTTCATCCCTCCTAGTTTACAGTGTGTGAGATTCAAACTCTCCAACAGTTGGTGTTCCTTTTTTCTTAGCTTTTCTTTTTACCAGAATATCATCTGCTGAGGGTAATTAAAGAGTTTTCTTCTTTTTCTTTACCTGATCAATCATTTTGCTATCCGAATTATATTCAAGTGGACAGAAATTTAAAGCTTGGTTTGTTATTATTTTCTTTTGTAGTGTTCTTAAATAATTTCATATTAAAAATACAGAATTAATTTTAACATGAAAATAATTTTGGTGTCCGAATTATATTCAAGAGGACAGGAATTTAACATGAAAAATAATAATTTCATTATTAAATAAACAGAATTAATTTTAATTAAAATTAAATTTAAAAATTAAAACTGAATAAAATTCTCTCCTCTACAACATTTTTTCACCTCTAGCAACACATTGTTTT
>NW_026555337.1:43327590-43412195 GCF_029017545.1 Prosopis cineraria
TTTACCTTAACTAAATTATGAACCCGGCGTTCCAGCTTCCAACGGCTTCAAATATTTAATTCTACGAAGAAGATTCAGCTCAGCATCAAAAAATAAGTTGGCATCCATCATTAACCAAACAACACCTCAATTTTCTCAAAGTCATGACAGCAATAATAAGGAGCAGAGATGCATCTTTCGGCCAGGAGAGGAAGAAGAAAGGACCAGCGACTTACCACAAACCAAAATGCCGTGGCAACATCCTCTCATCATCTCACGGATGACACCAAAGAAGAGGAGAATAGCTTCAACCCTGCTGCTCGAACGAGGAGGAGAAGGAACAGAAATCACAAACCGAAAAGGAAGAATTCAAGCTTACCACACACACAACACACACAATACGGCCAGCAACTAAAGAGAAGAAGGAAGAGATGAAGACGAGCACCCCACACGCACCACATATCGACACAGGACCGAGAAGGAAAAGGAACAGTGACGGGAACAAAATCTGATGACTCTATGGCGGAGATGCGATGGCAGGAAGGAGCACAGACGAGGGTGAGCAGCTGAAAACCGATGAGGGGGACTAGAAGCATAAGTCGACGGTGAAGAGCCAAAGGAGTACATTGGCGGTGGAAAGAAAGATGAAACAGAGATGAATCCGATGCTCTGTTCGCACAAGAGATATAAAATCTGAACAAAAGAAAAATGGGGACAGTTACAAGAAAAAGTACAAAGAAAATTACAAGAAAGGAAACAAAATTTTTCTATAATTTTAAAACAAAACTGAAACCAAAACTTTTTGCCTTGTAGAATTCAACTCTACATTTTCAAGAAAATTACTGGTAAAATTTCAATAAATTACCACTCTCACTTGCATAAAATTTTAACAATTAAATAAAATATTAATTAGGAGAGAAATTTATTTAACTTAAAATTTAGAATCATTTATAGTTGACTAGTATATCTTTTGATGTAATGTAAAGTTTGAATTATGAATACGTGTTTTGTAATTCTTATTTAAGGCGCTCCACATAAATTATAATTAGGATCCTCATTTGACTATCTATATTATTAGTTTGCTGATAGAAGCAAAGCTCCCTATTGTTATATTATGGTAAAAACTATGTTGTAGAGTTGTCGAGAAAGTCTTATTTTTAGATGAGATTCTATTGAAATTTCTAAGTTCATGATTTTGTTTTAAAATATACATGTGTTGAAAAAATTCTATTTTGTATGATAAATGAGTTGTGATTAAAATCAAATGTTTCTTATATTAAGGCTTTAAGAATGTGAATTTTACACATATTTCATTCTAGTCACACCTTAAAGTTTGGGGCATGATATCACTATTTTTAAAAGTTGAAGAGAAACATTATATTAAAAAAAGTTTAGAATCTCATATACTCTTAAACTTATATTTTTAAGGGTCAATTTTCCATCAAACCCTATATTAAATGAAAATCATTTTCAAAATTTTTTTTTAAAAAATAAGTTGTAAAATGTCATTATTGAGCTTTATTAGTATGCCTACTAATCTTGTCTTAAATTGTGATATAATTTGGGATTATCGGGAGTATCATATTGGGATATATATATATATATATATATCTTATAATTTTCAATATCTCATGAAGAGATTTGATCTACCACAATATGATTCCCCAATTTAACTCAGCCACCTACACTATATATAGGGACAACTAGGTGGAGGGAAAAGAGACACACCAAATAGTCACTCTAATATTAACTCTTCTGTTCTTTCTCTCTTTCTCTTTTGGGGTACATCTGTTGCATAGAGAAGACTCCAGTAGTTTTTTTCCCGCCATGGGTTCCAAGGTCAAATTCTCTACAACAGATCTGGTATGATTTTTACCCCAAACTCAAATTATTTATGGATAATTTGTTTGTTCTTGTATTTCCAACAATAATAACAGTGGATTCAAAGCTGCACTTGTACAGCTAGTAAAAGCTGCAATGGGACCTCTACTTGGAAGCCATTTCAGAGAAGCTATATATGGATGATCTTTTTCATCGTTACCGCATATAATAGTTGATCGTATGGTGAAGGAAAACTTGTGCTTGTCTTTCTTACCATATCTTTGATACCAAAGCAACTAGAAGAAGCCAGCATATATGGTTCTATAATATATTGGCAATTTGTATTGAATAAACTATTGATCGGTCTTCATTTTTCATTCTAGGATGTTTCTATTTGATTTTAATTGATCTAGTCAAGGTATTGATTCACAAGTCATTGGCTGAACTATGATTAAAATATGTAGTTGTAATATTAAAGTAATGTATTTTTATTTAATAATTGTTAAATTATGGGAGATAGTGTTTTTGCCTGACCTAAAGTGTGACAAAAAAATTGTCTATGTGAATTGTCTTGCATGCATAGTTTTTAAAAAGCTAAAGTTGACGCGTGTATGTTAGGTTTACCTAAAAAAATTGGTAATGGAATAATGTTAGGAAGCTGTCTACCTCGCATTTTGGAGGCACTATATTCGATCACATGATTTTTGTGGTAAGGGAACCCCATCTTTGAGTAGTTCAATGTTTTAAAGGATTGCCTTAGAAGTCAGATGTAATATTAATTGCCTCCATGTCTACTATATATGGAAAAGCAAGTACGTACAGTATTTGCAAAAGATCAGGACTAATTCAAGAAAGGCAGCAAGTATATTTTTATTCTTGAACTATTTTTGTAGGATCAACGTGTATTTAAAATAGGATGAAAATGTATTTTTATTCTTGAACTATTTTGTAGGAAAACCCAGTGTCATAAATTTTGTCATAGTAATGTCGCCATAAAATAATTAAATCATAGAAATTATATGTTGCCCTTAGTTAAATAAACAAGCATTAATTTTTAACTTTGTTGACTCAAGAATAAGTTTGACTCAAATCATAGCAATGTTGTCCCTAAAATAATTTAAATTGTAATCATATTACCCTTAAGTAGTTAAATCATATCAATGTTGTCCCTAATGCTAAGTCTAAGTCAGCAAAAGTTAACGTCAAACGTTTGCTCATTTAATGTCAGGGGAATCATTGTCATGATTTAATTTCTTTAAGGGTGACATTGCTACGACAAAAAATTAAGACATTTGGTGTTCCTATGAAAATAGTTCAAAAACAACAATGTACCTTAACTCTTTAAAATAAGGGAAAATGGGTGGAGATAAAAAGATTATTAACTTTTGCAAGTAGGAAAAACATTAATTAAAGCCATTGCCAAATACTATTCCTGTTATTGCCTAAGCTGTAACGAATGATTTGGCTAAATGACATGTAAGAAAATCGGTTTCAAAGTAATTGAAAGTAAAATATCTTACTCAAATGAGTTTAACGAAGCTAAGTGGGTCTCTAAACGAATTAAGGGAAAAAAACATGCATACAACTTTTCATCCATCTACTATTCTACATAAATAAGTCAAAACAAACTAATAAAATCAGCTCTAACAAGGAGCTCTAAGCAAAAAACCTTGTGCAAACAACATAACACTATGCGACTTTTAAAAAAAAAATTACAGCTTTCAGCTTTTTTTTTTTTTTTTTTTGCAAACAAATAATTCATCAAGACAGATAGGGTATCCCAAGTCTCAAATGCCACCTACTCTATGTAACGGGCCACCTCTACGTCGTTGAATTAAGCCTTGGACCATGAAGGAGGAGAGAAATATTGGTCACCTCCATCCGCACTACTCCTTTCACTTATTAGTGTTGTTCCCACTATTAGAAAAATTTGATTTTGCAACAACATTTAGGAGAAATCATTATTTCCTTACTAAAAGCATGAATTAGAAGGGAAATTAGGGAGAAACAATGATTTTGTAACTTGAACTAACTTTAACAAGGAAATTAGCAGCGCATATTTTATTCCTCTCAATTATCTAGGGATTTTTTATTCCAATCTAATTAGCAAAGAAAGTAGTGAGTATTGGTTTTATTTCTCTTTAATTAGTAAGGAAAATAGTAAGGCATGTTTTATTCCACTCTAATTAGCGAATAAATTAGAGACCATAATAATGAGACCTATTTTATTCCTTGATAAAATAATTCTTTGATAAAAAAAATTTATTAATCCTTAATATTTCTAAATTTTCCTTCAGTTAGATAATATATAATATATTAAAAATTAAAATTATAAAAAAGAGTGAATGTGAACATGCAATTCAATAGTATATATATAAGTTTTCATAAAAAAGTTTCAAGTATATGTTCTTATAGATTAAGGGGCATAAAAGGTGGGTACAATGAGGAGTTTCAAGTCATAGTTTCTAACCTTGGTTGGTACATGTTAAATGAATATATATCCATTCACATGTGAAGGAGTGATATGACATGATGTGGCACCTGTGAAGGGGTGACATGGCACGTGACTTATTAAATTTAATTATTTAGAAATTGATTAGGGAGGAATTTACCCCGATAAAATTTAGCAAGCTAAATTTAGGGAGGCCCTTCTTAGCAATGAAATTAACAAGTGTTTTTATTCCTCACCAATTCCAGTTTGGCAAGAATAAATAACCATTTAGCGAGGAATTTGTAGTTGCTGTTTTCTAGCTAGCAGTGTGAGGATACTCTCGTTAATTGAGAGCTATTTTGCCAAACATGGTTAAATGCGATAGCTCTCCAAAACTAAACAAACATTTCTTGCACATATGAGAAGTTAGAGTAGGAGTGTAGGACCTGCTCTATATATAACAATAATATATAATAGGATCGTGGACTACTAATGCTAGCGCATTTTCAAGCAGCCAAACTATGTTTAGAAATAGGAATATAGTTCCTTTATTGTATTATAGAAAAAAAAAATTAATGAAGTCCTTTATGGTACATTTGGAAGTATGACAATTTGAAATTCAACAAATTCTCTATCTTGCCATACATAAGTTTTTGGATTTGTCCAAATCTATATCTATATTTTTTTGTTTATAAATCCATATCTATATTTTTTGTAAGTTATTTGTAATTTCAAATCTTCTCTAAATCATAATTATTTGAAATTACATCACCCTCTTTAATTTGTTTTCTTCACGTTTTTATTGTGGGCGACTCTGTTAATAAATTTCCCCTTATGTAAAGATGCTACCACCAGAGGAGATTCATTTTCACAGGCAAGAGCCACTCATTTTTTAGGACTGTCAATCACCATTCCTCCTGTGTGTGTGTGTGTGTGTAAATCTCACCAGCAGTTTAGGTCTGGCCACTACAACAAAATTTGATTCTACGAGTAAGAAGAACATAGTTATAGAAGCATAAATCTAAGAATGGACGTGGTTTCAGTGTTGCATATGAATGGAGGCATGGGAGAAGCAAGTTATGCTAATAATTCCTTATTACAGGTATATACCTAGCTACCTTCATAATCAAATCCTCTTGAGCATTCCAACTGTTTGCATGTCTTCAAGAATGTACAAGAAAAATAATAAAACATACTTACTAATAATGTATATATATTTTATTAACATGATTGTTGTGGACAGCAAAAGGTGATTTCCTTAACAAAGCCAATCAGAGATGAAGCCATAACTTGCATCTACAAAGAAAGGCTCCCTCAAAGCTTAGCAATTGCAGACTTGGGTTGTTCTTCTGGGCCAAACTCTTTGTTTACGACTTGTGAACTCATTGAAACTGTGGAGACGCTTTGTAGAGAGAAAACTCATGAATCTCCAGAATACATCATCTTCTTGAATGATCTCCCTGGCAATGACTTTAACACATCTTCAAGTCTGTCGAATACTTCAAACAAAAGTTCAGCAGTCAAGTTGTTGGTGGGGTTGGTGGTCAATGCTACATCACTGGGGTTCCCAGTTCTTTTTATGGCAGGATTCTTCCAACTAGTTCTTTGCATTTTGTCCACTCCTCCTATAGTCTTCATTGGTTGTCTCAGGTACATAAATTAAACAATCTTATTTAAATACTATTTAGTAGTTTTTTGGCCACTAAGATTATTAAGCAATTATTTTTAATGGAAATAATATAATTTTTAGTCCCTAGACCTTGACTAAGTATAATTCAATTCTTGTTGTTTATTGAGTTAATAAATTATAGAAACTAAATTGTACTGAGTCAACAAACTATAAGGAATAAGGTGTACTAAGTCAATACACTATATATAGAGATTGAGTTGTTTTGAATCAAAGTTCAGGACCAAGATCGATAATTAAAGGGTCAAAAGTTATATGTTCCCTTTATTATTTTCGTATAAATACACTGTTACGTTGGTCATTAGTTAGCGGGTGTGACGGTTAATTTTTGGGTGACATAGCTATACCTTTTAGGGACAGTCGCTCATATTAAAATATAACTATTATATTTATTTCTATGTAATATTATCACTTTTTAACATTATATCAGGTATAATTTTTCTTCCTCTAACTAATTTTTCTCATTTCATTTCCATAGGTTCCCAAAGGTGTGGAGAAAAATAAGGGCAATATTTGCATGGCAAGGACAAGCCCTTTAAATGTCCGTGAAGCTTATTACCACCAGTTTCAAAAAGATTTCTCAATGTTTCTGAAATGTCGTGCTACGGAACTAATTAAAGGTGGTCGCTTGGTTCTTACACTTATGGGAAGAAACAGTTGTGACCCATCAAGCAATGAATCTTGCTACATTTGGGAGCTTTTAGCTGAGACACTTAATGACATGGTCTTGGAGGTACATGCATGTTATGATGTAATTATTATTAATTTTTTTAGGGTTAAAAGGTTATTTTTATCCCCCTCAACTATTTACTCAAGACCATCTAATATTATAAACTTTCATATGGTACAATTTCTCCATTGAACATTTTAAAAAATGGTGTATCAAGCATCCTGCCATTGAAATTAGTTGACATAAAAATTGTGGGAAAATATCTTAAAAATTATAGAAAAAGACCCATAAAATTGCACATGAATGCCATATCAATAATTTTCCTAAATTATATATAAATAATATGATACAAATGTTATTTTTTACCCACATAAAAGCCCAAAATATGATTTTGACCAACTATTATTTTAGGGATTTAATCGATATTAATTTTCATATAAGGTATTCATTTGCAATTTTATGGATTCTTTTCTGAAATTTTTATGTCTTTTTTTTTGTAATTTTTTAAGTCAATTAATTGTTAAAGTTAACTTTTTTTAATAGCAAAGTATCTAATAAACCATTTTCAAATATTGAAAGAGAAAATTTGTATCGCATATAAGTTTAAGATATTATATATTCTTGAGTTGATGAGCAAAAATTGCATGTTAACCATTTTTTTTAATTTTATGCCTCCTGTGCAAGGAGTGAAGTCTCTATTTTTTTTAATACTGTTACTGTTTTTTATTTTTTATGTTATTTCTTTCTTTATAAGATAGCAAGATTCTTTTCGGTTTAGTGTAAAATCATATCCCCTGAAAGTTGATGATTTTTTTAATATTAAAACGGGAACTGAATTGGATTATATATTGATTCAAAACTGTCGAATACAGTAATTCATATATCCATCCATTCTTTTGTGTATATGACTAACTGACTCTGTTGAGAAAGTATGTTGTTACATACTTTAAACTTCTTCAATTAACAGCTAATATTGTCTGATTCAATTTCCATTAAATATCTTGAGATCTTAGTAAACTATTAATCTTTATCTGGTATTTAACTTTTATTCAATTTTAATGCCCCTGCGCTGCCGGGGAGAAAAATGTAGTGCATGCAAAGAATGTAAGTGAAGATATATGATAAAATAATAATTTGTTTTGGCCTGTGGTGTAGGGAATCATAAAAGAAGATAAGCTGGTTTCATTCAACATTCCTTTTTACACTCCATCCCCATCTGAATTGAAAGTAGAAATTGAAAATGAAGGCTCATTCACTTTGAATCACTTGGAGGTTTTTGAAGTAAGTTGGAAGGCTGCATGCGGAGATGAGGAACTCAACGATAATAATAATTGTGGGTACAGAGTTGGACAATTAATGAGAGCTGTGGCTGAACCTCTTCTTGTGAGCCACTTTGGAGAAGCTATCATTGACGATGTGTTTCACCGTTACCAACATATATTAGCTGATTGTATGTCTAAGGAAAAAACTATGTTCCTCAATATCACTATATCTTTGACCAAAAAACTTAAAGCAACCAACATATGACACGTATTTCTACGATTATATGCATGTAATGAATAAATTATTTGTCAGTCTTTTTTTTCTTATAAGTTGTATGTCTGATTTTAATTAATCAAATATTTATGTAATGTTATATTCTTATAATTTGTTATTCCTGTAGCATTGTTAGGAGATTTATCTGTGTGTGGGAACTCCCATTGCTTTCTTTTCTTTCTTCTTGGATGATTTCGCCATCCTGAGTTATATATTAAGAGTAAAGGGTTGTTATGGGGGAGCTGAAACTTGCCCATATATTTGATAGATTTAGTGGTTATGTAAAGAGGACAAATGAAGTATGTGAACATCATTGCATTGATTACAAACAGATTGAATGGCATGATGAATAGAGTGTACATCTTGAGAATTTCACTTCTGCATGAGATTCCCATGCATCAAATCGCATGGCAGTTAGGATTGCTGCAATTTGTGAGGAAGAGTCATTTTTGGAACTGGTTATCACCTGTATATATTCTTCCTATCAGTCTTTCGAGCATTGTTTTCTAACAATTGATCTAATAATCAAATCATCTCATTGATGAGTACAATATGAAATCCACCAATTGTGATAGAATCAAGCATGGTCTTAGAAAAAAGTTTCAAATCAATGATTACAGAGGATTTGAACTACCACCCATTTGTCCGCCCCATGATTGGAAATTGCTTCATCAAATGTTATATCTCTCCCAAACTGCATAAAGATGCTCATGGATGTTGTCTAAAGCTGAGAAATTCTTCTCAAGCTTCCACAGTTTTATCATCAAAGAAAGATCAAGTTCTACATTTGTTCTCAAGATTATTCCAAGCAACAATATAACCTTCGAGATAAGATTGTTAAAACTACTCTTTATCATTGCCTTGCAGAGAAAGAGGAAATAACTGTAATCCAGAAACATCTTGAGGCATACTATTTTTGCTTGAAAGAATTAAATCACAAGCTTTTAAGAAAGATATCAAGTGCTTCTTGGCGTCTTTATTATAGTGACCATTGAACATCTCATTCAATTGAAGCATTATGATTACAACAGGCTTGATCTCAAAAATAAATCACAACTACAAAAAAAAAAATACATTTTACATCAGCTTTTTACATAGTGTAAAAAGGTGGCATTTTCATAGCTACGATAAATTGTTTTCTAATAACTTTCTATGACAGTTATCTTAAGTTTAGATAGATTGAAATAATTAAAAAATGAAAAAAAAAATAAATTAATGGACTTTCTACACGGGCTTTGCCATATTTTCAAATTGAGTTTTGTTAACATCTAAAATTTTATGTTATTTCAACACATTTTTTATAAATTTTATTATATTTTGCTATAATTGTACATATTTTAAACACCCAAGTTAGGAAAACATGCATTTTATATTGGATTTGCATACATAGCTTGCTTTTGATACACTACTAGAAAAAATTGAAATTAGTGATGGACAAATTTACATATCACTTATTAGCAAAATCTATCACTAACTTAGTTACGAAAATATCTGTCACTAATATATAGATTTTTGTCACTAATTTATTTTATAATGAAAAATAATTTGCAAGTCTAATCACCACTTTGTCATCGTTGTCATCAACCACCACATCATCGTCACTTTGACCTCCATCCTAAGTCCTCACCATATAAGTAACATATTTTAACTTTCACATTGTCTTAATTCGAACCCAAAATCTTTTCCCTTCTCATGCATACCTTTTGTCAATTGAGCTATAATGACATCTCAATCTTAACATGTAAATTTTAGTATATGTTACTTAATTGAATACATTGTCTCAATCAAATTTTCTCTTCCTTTTCCTTCCCAGTTTCTTGATCTGAACACCCCCATAGGCAACTTCACAAGAAAATCAATGATAGGGTGGGAGGATAAGCATATTTTAACTAAAATAATAATAATGCGACACTTTGTCCAAACACAAACAGATATTTTGCACAGTAAAGTTAAGTGGTATCCATGGTTATTTTGAGGTTTTAGAGCAATGTGTTGCGTCCCACTTTAGACGAACTTGGAGAGGGTCATGGCCATATACTTGGTGCACTACACACCCCACTAAACTAGTTTTTTGGCGAGAGTAATGGTTTCGTTAAAAAGTGAGATCAAATGTCACATCTTACTCCTAATGGTGTAACTGGCACAAAATATAAGATAAACTCATATTCTTTAAGCCTTAATTATCCAAATATTAAGCTATAATAGCAATAGATAAATTATACTGATCAATAAATCATATAATATATATATATATATATAATTATAAAGTTTGTAAAATTTTAAACATTTGATGGAAATTTTGACAAAACTTCCCCCATAATTAGGACATCTTGAAATTTCTACAGTCAATAAACCTGTCATCCAATCCAAAAAAGGAGCTTAGCTCCACACTAGCAAATTATATGATAACAAAATAAGACCAGAAGCTTACTACAGTATACGTGGAACACTAACTATCTTTGCATAATATAATAAACATTTACATTAAAATAAATGATTGAAGCATACTTCCACTGTCCAAAAAGCAATAGAGCCCCTCAATCATTAGCAGGAGATGTAAAGTCAACTACATTATCTAAAACTAAAAAAAAAATTAGATGAGTAGCATTCCAATTAAATTTATAAATAAAATATGTAAAAGTAATAATTAATAAAATTTAGTTTACAACAAACCAATGGAATATTAAAACCCATTTTTTATTAACACTAAATGACAAAGTTACTTAACAGTATAACTATGAACTAAACCAATAATTTGGAGTTTTATAGGTTATCAAGAATTGTACAAGTCATAAAAATATATAAAAGGAATTCAAATAATGATTAAAAAAATGTTTGAGAATAACTAATATAAAACAATAAATTTTTAAAATCAATATAGGAGGGAATTTACCATATGAAATCATAAATGATCAAACAATAGTATGCTTAATAGAATAAATTTAAAAAAATAATAATTTTTTAAAAATTCACTTTTAGTAGGACTTTATTAGAATGATTAACAAGCATAAACACACAATCCACGAGAGTAAATAACCAACAAGTGCAGTGTAAAGCCACGAAACAAGCGCAAACACTAAGCCTACGAAACAAGCATGAGTACAATACTCACAAATATTCATCCCTCCATTCCACGTGCGTTGGCCTGCACATGGGACTAACACCTCGTCCAAGTACCCTACTAGCTAGGTGTACCATGCTGCACCAAGAGCTAACGAAACTATCGTTAGCATCCAGTGTTCTAAACTCAGTCCCCTTAATTAAAATCAAGTATGCATAGAGTTGAAACATTCATTGAAAACCATTCTTTTTAAAATATAATATTCAACTATCACATATTTTTTTCAATTTTCTCCATACACAAATCACCTTTTTTTTTAATATCTGCAATATAAGTCATAAAATTTAAACAACAAAAATGTTTAGAATAAATATTTTATTAATAATATACGGGATCTAAATATTCTTTAACAATAGCATAATTCTTAATGAATATAAAGTAGATTCCATAATAACCAGTTAATATAAAAGTTAGGTAAGTAAAAAAAAATTGTATGAATCTTAAAATTAAAATTAACAAGAATATTTATACAACTTATGAAAGAATAACGTAAAAATTTAAATAAAAAATTTTATAAACACTTTGTAAGAAATTATTTGAGATACTACCCATTCACCTAAAGGTTTTTTAAAGCTTGTATTTCTTAACTTTTCTCTTTAATTCTAGTTATGCTTTTAATTTCTTGAAAATAAATCATAATTCTAAAATCATTTATCAAATAATTTTCCAACACTTGGTGAACATTCAAATTCAATTCCAAACAACATCACAACCTAAAATATTCAATCAATAAATTCATTATCAATTAACTAATTTATCAACAATCCAACTAAAACAAGAGAAAATACTTCCACCTCTTTTGTACCTTTATAAAAAATAGTAAAATGTCACAACCATCATTTATTACTTTAACATAATTTACCTTAAGTACTTTAGGATTTCAATTTAATGACTCAAATGACTATCTATGCATGTCCCTTCCAAACTAATAATATGAAAATTGAACAACTTATATTCCATCAAATTTTTCTCTTAGACATCTCAAGTTTAGCACCACTTACCTATAGATGCAAATAATCATATATATACTGCACTAAACTTCTATATATAAATTAACCATAACCTAACAAGAGCAAGAAGAAAACCATCCTATTCATTCATGCCTTCTTAATGTTTAATGAAGCACCACAACCAATATTTAATTAGATATTATCCATTTTTGGTACCCCAAAATCCTAACCAATATTTCCAACTTATTACTTCCATAAATGATACACATAGCTTTTTAAGTAGTATCCCATAATTCTTCCAGACCCTAATATACAATTAAACGAATTTATTTCTAACAAATCCTTCTCTCAAGCAATTTTTCAAACAATTTGAGAGCATTGATCATTCACTCAGTCATGAACCAACATCTTGACACTTCAAACGTGTAACTCTACAATCAAGATTTAGCCTGGCATCATAATGAATTAATATACAGCCTTAATCGGCAAACAATCCCAATCAAATATTCTCCCCCCAAAAATCACAACAGTGCTGATAAAAGGAGGATAGAAATCATCAGCTAGCAAAAAGGAGAAGGAGTGAGCTTACCATCCACACACGTGTAACGTCTATCAGCTGAGGATGAAAAATAGACGAAGACCATGCACACCCACGCTCTAGCCGACGATAATGAAGCAAAGAAGAAACAAAAGAAGACACGGAGGAAGTCCCACTACTTCAGCACTTTTAACAGCAGAAATAAGCGATGGAGCAAGGAGCACAGCCGATGGTGAGGAACAGAGGAGTAGCTCGATGGAGAAGAGGAAGGGAAGAACAAAATTAGACGATCGCTCGCTCACTCTCTTAGTCACCTTATTTCTCTTTCAACCATGCAACAGCGAAGAATAGAGAAGAAATTCGGCCATAGCACTAAACAGAAACGAACAAACAGTAGAGGGAAAGGGAGTGGACGACTTTTCGGCGATGAGGAGACATGCATGCTAACGATATAATTGAAACCTGTTCAACGGGGAGGAGAAAAAAAGCAAAGGAAAAGCACGAGTCATCTCTCACTCTGTTCTGTGTATCACTGACAAAAAAGAAGGGGGAGAATGATATAATAATTTCCTTGGAAAAATTACCAAATAAGGCCCAAAGCTTGTTAGGGAACATTTTTAAATAGTACCCTGTCAGATTTTTATTTATTTATTATATTTATTTATTATTATTATTACTATCGTCATTCATTTTTTTGAGTCATTGCATCAAAGTTAAACCTAAGTTTGTCCAATCAGTAAGCCCTTTCAGTAAGCTACACATGATGAAGTCATCATGTTTTGGCTAAGAGAGCTAATACGTCCCACATTGGAGGGACTAAAATAAGGTTATAGCCATATAAGTATATGCACTACACACCACACTAAACTAGCTTTTTGGAGGAAGTGACAGCCTCATGACAAATGGCTGGGGTTATGACAATGATTTGCATGTGTGAGTGTTGTTATGGACAAAACCATAGTTTGGAAATTTGGAAATTTTGGTGATTTTAAAGCGTTAGATGATTTTTATTGTTACTAAAGGATTTATTGAGCTTGGATATGCTAGAAAAGTGTTTGGGTAATGACATTACATCAACGGAACTGTGTTTGGGATGTGTAACGCTTAGGATTAGGAAAACATGTTTATGTGAGCCTTGTACTTATGCAAAATCTTTATGGTGATGTGTAGATTGATTGTGGATTATGGTGTTTGGCTTGTGCGTTTACATGGTTTGGATATCCTAAGCTAAGGATTTGAGGTAACCATGATTCAATTTCCTTTGTGTGCTTGCATATTTTGTGTTCATGAACTGTTTTTATAACAAAATGTATTGTTTTAATTATGAAAGCTTAATGTATAGAATTGTTGAACTTGTTTAGTGAAGTGGGAATAATTGGAATGGGAATTTTGACGGCAAATTGTTATATAAATATGTTCCCGTGCGTTTTCAATTGTTTTGACAATAGTTTTATGTTTAGCATGACCATCACTGTATATGAATTGTGTTGGGAGATGTGTGTGTGGATTTGTATATGGTGCCACGTGGTATTCCACTACTAAGCACAAGTCATGGACATGTAAGGACTTAGAGCTATTTTTCCTTTGGTCTGGGAGTTAGCATCATGGAGATTGATTTCAGAAAGTTAGGAGTATTAAGGGGTGCATTATAGAGGTGACTTATTTTTTCCCGAGTTAAAGAGGCAGATACTAATAGCCTAAGGTTATAAGTGAAATCGAACCCACAACCTCTCACTTATAGGAGAGCTTGCATGCAACTTAGCTGCAAGGCCATCAACTAGAGGTGACTGTTATTGATCATGCATATTGTGTTTAGAAAATATTTGTGTTTGGAAAATATATTATTGTGTTCGGAAAACATAATGTATTCATAAACATATTATGTTTTGGGAATCATTTTGTGTTTGGAAGGCATGTTATTGTGTCCGGAAAATATATGGTATTTGGACACATTGTTTGGAAAGACCAACTGCATTTGGAAAGCTTTATACTAAGAACTATTTTTTTAAATTCCAACTTTGCTAGCTTATGAACCTTAATGTGCGTGCATTGTTGCGAATTGATCATCGGTTCCTAGGACTTTATGGTCTCTCCGTGGTTATTATTTTTTAAGAGAAGGTTAGAGTAAGATAAAGGAGAAGCATTGGAGGCTTAGTGCAGAGTGGGTTCAGGCTACTATGCCTCTCTAGTGTATTTATGTGATTGAATGATGTATATTGCTAATTTAGAACTTTTTAATATAGTAAGCATGTCTAGACTCATTATTTGCATGATTATGACTATTGAAACTATTTTGATTACAATTATATGTATTTGGATGACTTATGAATGATTTGGGATAACTGGCACTATCTCAATGGTACTAAACATATTAAAGCAAAAAGGCTTAGTTTGTGTTGTTTGGGAATGTTATATAAATTGCATGGGTTTACGAGTTGGGGTGGCCTAACATCCACCCAGGTGTATGATAGCGTATGTTATGGGCCTATGTGTTTTGAACAGGGTAAAGTATATTTGTGTATAAGCCCAATGGTCTAAATGATCATAATTATGTATGTGTTGGAGCCCAAGGCCATCGGATAAAGGGTGTTATGAGTTTGTGACTTAAAAATTGATTATTTGAGAAATTGTGCTTGAAAAGGGATTCCTTTCTTAGCTAACTCCTATTTCTTACAAAATTATCTAAGTATACCACTTGAAAATGAAAGGTATTACACCACTTCTATACTTACCTCATGAAGATGGCCAATTTCTATTCATGAGTAGTTTAATCCTACATGAAGATATACTTTCTCTTATCCCTATTACGAGACATCTCTAACAATCTTAACAGAATCAAGGGAAAATGATTAAATTATTAACTTTATTTAAAAATAGAATAATTTTTCAATTTTATCCCTATTTAAATGAAAAATTTTCAAATTTTAACACATTCTCTCTCATAGTTATAAGTTTAAATAGGGGTAATATTAAAAAAATGTAATTAATATCCCATCAAGTGCCTTATATTAATGATTAAAGAATCCTGCTAAAAGACGCCCTATAATAGAGACAGGAGGGAGTAGAAATAAGAGGCAATGTGAAATAAAGCCAACCACAATCAGAATTTACTGGTTGCCCTGGCCATGATGCTGGATTGACTGAAATAAAGCTAATCACAAACTCAGAACGATCCTCAGCAATTCTCATTGCTGCTGCTGTATAATCTCCGGTGGCAGGGTTACCGGCTGAACTCATTTCAGCAAGCAACAACAAACCCCGACCACGAGGCAAACCCTGACTATAATTCAGCATATGTTAGGCTACCTTTTGAGGTCTTTCTGTAGTGAAAATGATTATATAACAAATATTACTTACTTCACTTTCAACCAATCCACAATTCTAGGACCAGAAATAATGTGAGCATTTACTATATCAGCCCACTCCAATATGTGATAAATCCCCCTTCAACCATCAGAATATATCGATGTCAAAAAACAGAAAAAACAAATGGAACAGAAATGAAAAGGTGTCCAGAATAAAGTCAGAGTGTCAACCTTCATATTGCAAGCATGGTAACTGGGTTACCAATGTCAGCAAATTTACGATCCTCAATGACTAAGAAATTATGTTTCTCTGCAATCTTTGTTGGAATATAGAATAGGTTAGGAAAAGATACGGAAGAAATATGAGTGCTTCCTTAAATCCTATCACATGATGCTTCATTTTCACTTACAACACTTTTACCATCGGTAATGAGCAGAACATAAAATAGCGCAACGTTGGACATAGACAATAACTCATCAGATTCCTCAAAATCTATCAGACATAATGCACCCTAATCATACATAGCACTCTCATCAAAGGAAATAGGAAAATAAACACAATTCCTTTAATGAATGCTAACAAACCCACTATAGTCTGGCAAAATATGCAAACATTAAAAATGCATTATCAATTTGCCGTGCGAAGCTTAGAACCAAACTCAGGAGAAAAATCTGGCAAAATACCCACATGAGTTTTCAGCAAGGATATCTCAGGCCAAACCTAATAGGAAAATGCCACAGAAAAACTAGTTAGAAAAGAGTTAGTAGGACATTACTTTTAACCACAAACTAGCTTTTGAATAGAGAGGCATGACTCTTTCAACGTTCAAGTTTCAACGTTTTTTCATTTAGAAACCCCTAACATTTCAGCATATGTAAGAAATCAAGCCAAATGGAAGGCCTCTAGAATTAGTTAAAAATAAAATTGGAAAAAATAAATAAATACAAAAGTTGGGCTGCAACTGAAGACCCAATCTTAGTTTGTTTAAAGGATTTCTCTTTACTACTATCCGTCAGGAAACTTCTTCCAAAACAAATATCAAGTTTTCACCTTTTCTGCAATTTCAAGCAATTCAGCTGCAGTTCCTACATCTGCAGCCAAACAAAGATTACTCTCCTTCTCAGCCATTATCTCAAACCACCTCCTACCAGTTGGATTCTTAGAAAACTTTGCCCTTTCCCCCAATGACAAAGCCTTGACCCTCTTAGGCTTCCCTAATTTTGCCAATGCGGCAACCCTCTGATTCTCCTCCAAGAATTTCATAACAACCTCTACCATATCCTTCTCAAGCTTTTCTTTTTCCCTCAAAATGTCCACCATTTCAGTCAACTTAACGATTGAATGCAGCCTGATCCCATTCTCCTCCAAATTCTCTCTACCACCTTGTCCTCCATCAATCAAAACAACAGCATCGCTAACCTTCAATCCTGCAGCACGCAGGGACGCCGCAGTTTCTAATACTGAAGTGTCACTGGTAACTAAATCCTCAATGATTAAGCAACTTCGTCCAGCCTTGAAATCACCTTCAATGGCTTTAGGAGTGCCATAGTCTTTGATTTCCTTACGACGCATGACCATGGGAATATTCTGAGTGACTGAGACACATGTGGCAATGAGCACATACAAGGTCAAAGGAAGTGGAAGAGAAAGAGGAGATCAGTGTTTGAGAGACTTGGCGGAGAAGGGATTGGGTATGATATAATGAGCCGGAGGTCTAAGTATATAGGTGAGGAAATGCCAGATTTTAGCTTGAAGTTGCCGAATTTGACAGCTGACATCTCGTGGAGATTAAGAACAAGGGACTCCATCAACAATGGTGTTGACATTCTCCACAGAGAGCGTGTGTCCTTCAGAGAGTGTTACAAGAATTGGCCAAGATCTAATTGAGACTGCCTGTGTAATTTAGTAGACAATACCATCAGCCAAAAACATTTCAGAATTGGAACTAATGACATAAACTTCATTATACTATTCTCACACTATCGAAGCAAACAATTCCTGACTTCATCACATATACCACAAAAAACATCATAAATTTCTGAACATAGCTGACAAAACCATTATAAACCAAATAACATTATAGATTCCAAATTTTTTACATTTCATCATCAAAATTAACTAAACCAGAGCTCAGCCACAACGCAGCAACCTATAGAAACTACGGAACTAAAATAAAACTAAGCTATATTATCATGAAAGCAATTAGCGGTCAGAACAAGGGTATGATACCATTGAGACGTCTGTGTGTGTGCGCGCTGTGCAGGATTCATACAATACCATCTCGAAATTGGGTCATAACACAAAACAGAGTCTGACTCAAGAAGATGACACGGGCAATTCGGTGAAGAAAGAGGAGCTCTAGTGGCAATTCTCATAGAATGGGACTGGAAAACGGCAATGTTCAGCGTGGGAGGAAACAGAGTGTGCAGAGTGTGCTATACCGGGAAAGGGAGCGCAAAAAAGCGCGGAGGGATGAAAGGGCGTGACCCCAAGCGAAAATAAGAGAAACCCACCTGTTGGTTGGTAGCCACCGGCAATGCTATCGACGGTGTAGGCGCCGGAGAGGAAAGGAAAGTGAAGCTTCCAGCAGGAAACGGCAAATTCTTATGTACCGTGAGCCTGCTTCGTGCGCACGAGATTATGAAGTCAGCAACTTTCCTGTCGTTTGTGAGTGACAATGTCTTGTATTGTATGTATCCCGGCAACACCATATGTTCCGGTTCTGCTATTTCCATTAGCTGAAGTTAATAATTCATTCTTATTTATAAGTTATTTTTATTAATTTTATTAATATTAATATAATAAAAATATAAAAAATAAAAATAAGTAAAATTTTAAACATAACTTTCAAGTAGGGCTGCACAAAAGACTGGACGGCACTGGACTTCACCCTAACCCGAAGTCCGGTCTCTTTCATGAAAAAGACTGGGTTAGGCAACCCGTAGTCCAGTCTTGTCCAGTGATAACCCGAAGATTAACAGAACCGGACTTGGTCCATAGGACTGGGAGACTGGTACTGTCAGTCCAGTACTCACTTAGCTTTTTTTCCCTCTTTTTATTCTATGAGAGGCAATAATCCATTCCAACATAATAAACTCAATTAAGATAGTAAAAATACTTATAATAATAATAAATCCATAATAATTTCTAACAATAAGAAAAAAATATTTTTGTTATAGTCTAAATTATTTAAATTTATAAACTTTAATAAAAACAGTACTCAAAAAATTCAACAACACTATATTACAATAACAATTTAGAAACAAACTTAATAAATCTTTATGCAATCATCTCCTTAGCATCAATTACACTTTAAACATTTGTCAAAAATAAATTAATTATAATTATAATAAAAAAATTAATAGGACTGGACTGGACCAAGTGGTCCGGATGCCTGGTCTCTTGTCCAGTCCAACCCGAAAAAATAGTCTGGTCTTTTTAGTCCTTTTGGTCCTGAAGGACCAGTGACTATACAGACCGAACAAGACTGAGACCATCTCGGGTTGGACTGGACCAGACAGGACTGGGAGACTTTTGCACAGCCCTACTTTCAAGTAAAAAATAAAAAGTAAGTTAATCATATAATATTATTTTTTTTATCTTTTTTTCTTTTATATTTTAAGGGTAATTTAAAAATTTTAATTTAAAACAAAATAATTTTATTAATAAATAATTTATAAAATAAATTAGATTATATTTTAAAAAAGTGAGTTATATACTGATCCCGAGAGTATCTGGTGCGATTCATGTCAGGCTGTTAGCCCACCAACAGATGCATGAGTATCTAGTTTTAACATATACTCTCCCTCCGCTCCAAAAACACAAAATACTTTTGATGAGATAACACGTTAAAAAAAAAAAATTTTAAATTTTTCAAAGTGCAATTTACAAATTTTTTTTAAAAACATCATTTAATTAGGAGTATATTTAATAAAATTTCATAATTGAGATATCATATTATATAACAGTAAACATGAAAAGATTATGTTATTTTAAAGATAATTAATTTACTTATTGAGAGAAATAATTCAATTAAAAGTGCATTACAGTTTTAAATGTAGTTAGTAACAATAATAATAATGTTAATGTTAATATTTACGTATTAATATTCAGATAATGTGTTTAAATTATTCAAATGCATTATTAATTATTTATTAGTAAGTAAAAAAGTGTACTGATATTAATAAATAATAATAGAGAAATTATATCCTTCCTAAAGATATAATGAAATTACACTACGTATGCTGAATTGTAAAATTTATATTTTCTTTTTATAAATTACATTTTAAATTTTCAAGCCTAGCGAGGTCAGTGCTGCAATATAGTATAAGATAAGCATCATTATATATGTTTTGCATATCAAGAATATTCTCCAACTGACAGCTAATGCCTGATAACTACTTTCTTACGAGTAATAAAGATAAAAGTGAGTTTTTTCTTTTCCAACAAGGTGCGTACTTTTTATAAGCATAGTTAAAATTGAACCTCTAACAACATAATTAAGAGACCCAATTATCCACCAATTTATCCAAGTTTATTGGTGTCAATCATTAAATTTTTATGAAATTGAAATAGCCATAACTTTTTAGTACTTGATTAAAACCTCTTCCACAGTACCTATAAGCCAAGAACTATATATTTGTATTATTGGATTCATTTGCATAGGAAGATATGATGGGCTTAAATAGAGCCTTTGCTCTTTTTTTTTTTTTCGGTTTCTAATCTAATCTGCCATATGCAAAGAGAAAGATGGCATGCATCTTCCGAGCTCTGGTCTCTTTTTCAATAGTTAGTAGGCATTAATCATAATCTGATGGGTGTGGAATTATGGATCTTTTGGTTCTCACATCTATTCTCTTACAAAAGGCAAGCGTAGTTAAAATTGAATGTGAGTATTCGAAGCTAATTTCTATTAATGTTCGATTTCTGGATGGGAGAGATTCACACATTTAGTGATTGATAGTGCATCAAATATGATTCAGAGTACAAGGAGACAAAGATTCAAACAACGTTAAGAAGTGGACCAATGAAAGAAAAGCCTGTGAAGTTCATTTTTTCCCTGAGAGTGGTTTATATATGCACACACTCACAACACACATAGTACGTCTATTATTGGGCCACAAAGTTCAACCATATTGCCTTGTGAAGTATTGATTCTTTCGATCTATCTTAATTATGATTCACCTTTACTGCCATTTCAAATTCAAATATATTGGTCAATGAAAGTTCAGAGTCTGCAACAGTGTTATTATGCTGAGAAAGTTTGAAGCACAGTTCAGTTCAGGGCTATAAATTCTAGCCAAAGACAATAAGGAGCCCATAACAGTTCAGAAAGATGGCAGACACAAACACACCTCAAACCAGCAGCCAACCATCCAAATAAAACAATGTGTGCCCAAATGAACAATATTTTACCCCATAAAAGGTAATATCACTGGGCTGTATCTATTCTATTACGTAATGATTAATGAGAAGTTAGAGTAATGGCATGTTTCATCAGAAAGGTCACGGAGAGGATAAAACTCAAGGTGTGATTCTTGGGTGTCTGAAGGATATCAAGAAGCATCAATAATGTGATGGTGTTGTGTAGAACAGAGGACAACAGAGAAGAATAGAAGAGAAACGAGAGAATTTGAGGGTTAGAAGAGAGAGTTTAATTATTCCACACACACCAGTCTGGTAGAAGGATAACCTTTGTGTAGGCTCACATAGGACTTAAACAGAACTAACTGACTAACGGTATCCTTATTAATTCTAATTAGCCTATAATTATCCTATTTACACATCAATACCCCCTTAAAAACCCTTGACCTCAAGGCTTAGGAATGCCAAAAGTAAGGTGTCGCTTTTGCAACCGAAATAAAGAAATCCAGTTTGCTTCTTCATCTGAAAGACCCTTCCACTGCACAAGTACCTCTGTAATGATCCTGCCCTTTTTCCTACCCACTCGCTCATTCAATATTTTTTCTGGAATCCGATCTAAATGAGGTTTTGGCCAATCAAGAGGAGGATGTCGCTGCTTCATTGAAGGATCAGGGCATAATTGGACCAAAGAGATAAAGTTATTGAGGACTGATGTAAATACATTTTCTAATTGTTGGCCAAAAATTTATTCATCTCTAAATTTTTTTCTAACATTTTAATTTTTTAAAAATTAAATTTTTAATGGCTAACGATAGAAGTCGAGGTGGATTTTGTAATACTTTTTTTAAATATGCATATAAGTTGTCTCTATATTTTAAAATATTTTTTAATTAAATCCATCCTAAAAAATATAATTAGTCTCTATTAGAGACGATAACTAGGCCGTTTCTAATTCCGTCTCTATTTTAATAGTGTTTTTTTAGTTTCCACCCTTTAGAATTTTTCAAACTAGATTAAATCGAGGATATAGCTCCAAAACTCTACAGTAAATTCCCAACCTAGTCATAAAACTTTAATTTAATGCCCAATAGTCTTTCTATGACTATTGAGTTAGAAAATAATCCCTTAAGGCTTTTCAATTCAATTTCTCTATAACATAAATTAAGAGAAATTATATTAAAATAAAAGTGTAGGATAGTGTGAAATTTACTCGATAAGCAACAAATCAAAAATGTCTCTCAATACTTCGAAATTGCAAGCCCTACCAAAGCACAACCCCTTCTCCTCTCCTTTATTGCTCCTTTTCCTTCTTTCCTCTCCTTTTCTCCTCAAGTCCACATAGATTCTTAATAAAATTATATGTCATGCACTACGACTCATGTAACTTATGTTGTGACATGAGGCATAGTAAAAGAAATCTTTCAAGTGCTCGCACACTTCGCTCTCAATCACTATTCATTCACTTGATCTTATTAACACATCAATTCACCATCCAAAAATCCACCAGTTACAAATTTTACCTATATGTCCTAAAGGCTACCTCAAAAGTCAAATGTAACATTAATTACCTGCATGTCTACTGTATCGGAAAGCAAGCACGTACTTGCTGTATTTACAAAAGATCAAGGTTAAAAAATGCAACATGTATATATGGTGTGCTTTAAAATATGGAAAAATTGGTGGAGATACAGATTATTAACTTTCGCGAGTGGGGAACGTTAATTAAAGCCATTGCTAGTGCTACTCCTGTTTACCTATTATGAATTATGTGGCTGGATGAAAGAAAATAGTTTCAAATAATTGAAATAAAATATCTAGCTCAAAATGAGTTTAAGAAAGCTAAGTCAGTCCAAGCTAAAAAAAAAAAAGAGAAAATAGCATCTATAGACTAATTGACTTTAAAATTGCATGCAATCCTTTGGTCCTTGACAGATATTAATTTATAAGCTCAAAAGACAAAATTGCCCCTAAAGTAATAAAAAAAAAAGGCCAACTCCCTATTGTCGCTGACACTAGCAGCTGGACCATCGTCGGAGCCTTTGCCACCAATAGAGTCTTTAGTAGCTAGCCACCAAAGCTTCAACACCAATGATATTTTTATTTAAGAAATATTTGATTTAGGTGACCAAGAGAGGATTTGATCCCATAAACCCTTGATCATTTAAAAAACTTAGTGGCCACTAGGCTACTAGTCCTTTAATTACATATTATAAAAAAAAATATAAGTAGTAAACCAAACTTCTAACCACTTTTATATCATAACATAATAATGCGTTGTTAATTTCTAAGTTGTACTTGTTATTTTACTAATATTATTTATTAATCTAACATGGACAATTATATATTGAGAACTTTTAAAACTTCATGTATTTTATTTGTTAAAAGTTCAAATGTATTGATATTAATCACTAATAGGTTGTTGCCAAAATTCAAACAGATATTTGTTGATAAAGAACTAACATGTATAATTAAGCATATCCTATCAATTTTTCTAATTTGTTAAAACCTGAATAGATTGTTATTAATTTTGAATGAATTATTATAAAAACTTAAATATATATTGTTAATAAAGATTGACACTTGTACAATTAAGCTCATCTTATCTATTTTTTTATATTGTTAAAACTCGAATAAATTGTTATTAATTTAGAATGAAATGTTATTAAAACCCGGATGGATATTTGTTGATGAAAGATTAACATATACAATTAAGCTAATCATATCCATTTTTCTAACTTATTAAAACTCAAATAGACTGTTATTAATTTAAAATGACTTGTTGTTAAAACCTTAATAAATATTTGTTGACTTACAATTATGCCCCTCGCTCGCACAGTGCCTCAGAGTCAGTCCGGATAGTTGCTCACTCGCTCGAATTCTCAGTCCTCGCTGTTGCTTCTCCCATCCAAGAATTGCTTTCTGATCAATATTCTCTTGCTATTTATAAAATTTGGTATAATTTGCACATTTGACTATTTATATAATAAGAAATGGAACTTATCAGAAGAAGGAGCCTTTTTCTGGTTTAGACGGTCATAATGCATACCATATTCCTCAGAATCTATTATATGTATCATCATAATATTAATACTTTATCAGTTACTATTTAGAGTTCTAAATGTTAATTATATTTTTATGTTTAATTATATTTAATTTTTTTTTGTTGCAGATGAAGCTTTGGATAACTCTACTCAAATTAATGTTATTGTAACTTCTAATAAAGCTTCTAACATTATAATTGATTAAAAAAAATCTCCGAGCTTTGGAGTTAAACTTTTTACTATGTTTGCTTGTGATGGAATATATATTTATTTTGGGTTGTATTGTTTTTTAAAATTGTATTATGTTTTCTAAATGATTTAGGAGTTTTATTGTTACTTGGATAATTAGTTTTTAGGAAAAAAAATGCAATTTTTATAGCAAGAAAAAAACAAGGAAAAGAGGTGAATGTCATTTTTAAAATTAAAAAAATATAAATAAATTTTTTCAATTGGTGAGTTAGCTGACCAACCTACGACGAGTTAGTAGCTTGATAAAAATACAACCTACATAAAATACGGGTTATACCAACTCGCTTCGTCAATTCCACACCCGTTGCAAGCCAACCGCAACCCATATTACCATATCTACTTTAAGCTAATTTTTTTTTTTTTTTGTGTTCTTATTCATCTAATTCACTGAGGGTGTAGACAACAATAATAAGGACAATATTTACAATGCAAGGACAAGCCCTTTATATGTCCGATATGCATACTACAATCAATTTCAAAGAGATTCTTTATTGTTTCTCAAGTGTCATGCCCAAGAACTTGTTGAAGAAGGTCGTATGGTTCTTACATCCGTAGAAAGAAGCTGGAGTGACCCATCAAGCCATGAATCTAACTACATTTGGGAGCTTTTAGCCATGGCACTCAAAGACATGGTTTTGGAAGTACATACTTATTTTTCTAATTTTACAATATATATTTTCAGTTAAAGGACAATTTGACCTCTAAATTAATGATTTAGGAGTGTCTAAAATCCTATCAACTTATTTTTGTGCAATATTCCTGTTTAGCTTTTGAAAGTTGTGCAATGCCACTCCTATTATTAATAAAAAAAATAACTTTAAATAATATTAGTTGATATAAAAATGACAAAAAATTACTAAGTAAATTACATAAATGACCCAAAAATTATAAATAAGGATGAAAAAAGGGATCAAGAAAAATTTATTAGTAATTTTTTTTGTCATGGGATGTACATTATTCTCATGGTTTTTGTGGCAAAGAGAGCCCCATCTATTTGAATAGTTCCATGTTTTAAAGCCCTAGTTCAATTCGTACACCTCCATGTCTACTCTACAGAAAAGCAAGTTCGTTCACAAGGTATTTGCAAATTAAAAGATCAAGATTCAAGAATGCAGCAAGTGTATATATATGGAAGACTTTTAAGGGAGATTTTGGCATCAAGGACCAAAGGTTCAAATATTTAAGTAAAAATTTCAAATGCAGAAATAAAATCTGCAGGGAACCATGCGCTAGAGGGACGACATATTTTCAGTGGAAATAACAAATACCCTTCCTTTTTTTTTTTTTTGGTAATGACCTTGAAGTGATCCATGAAGCTTCAATAATCTATGCTCTGGAGACAAGTGCCAAAAAAAAAAAAAAAAAGCAAGAAGGGTGTTTTGACATTTGACTGAAAAATATTATCCCTCAAAATTCTTGGTCTCCTACAAAGCTTTATTTCTACATTTGAAATTATGCCTAAATATTTGAGCTTTTTGGTCCTTATGGCCAATTTAAAGTTCCTTAAACCGTTTTCTTTGAAAGAGCTCAAATTTTGGTTGAAATGGATAAATTTTTTGATGTTATTGAGCTTATTATATACCTAATAAGCTTTTGGCCTCAAATATTTTTTATTTAATTCAAAAGGTGCAAACTATCAAGAGTAAGGAGTTGTATTTATAACTTTCTCTAAAGTGAGGGGGTTTGGGGGTGTATTTGCACACTATCACCATAATGTAGCTCTACCACTAAGAATGTGTGTGTGTGTGTAAGTACTTAAAGAACACACAATTTTCTTCAAATACATGAAAAAAATCATTATAAAATGTTCTCCAATAAAAAAAATTGTCTGATGAAGATCAGATAGATTTATTCAACCTTCCCCTCTACTATCCATCTCCATCTGAATTGGAATTAGAGATTGAAAAAGAAGGCTCATTCACTTTGAATCTCTTGGAAGCATTTGAAATTAGAAGGATGCATGCGGTGAAGATCTCAATGATAATAACAGTGAATTCAAAGTTGCACAGTTTATAAGAGCTACAATAGAACTTCTTTTATAACAAGGGAAAAAACAAACTACTCAGCAGTGTTAATGACTTGCTGCAAAACTAAGCTTAATACCCCGGGGGGTACCCAAAAAATGAAAACCGTGAATATAGGAAAGCGCTTGTTTAGCAAGAGCATTAGCTACTTCACTAGCATCTCAAAAGATCCATTGGCCAATCACCACCCAATCATGATCCGGCGTGGATTTGATTTCATTAATAAAAATAATTGCCTCAATAAGATCAATGTGTTGATGTGTAGTGGTGGGCTGCCAATAATTGCCTCAATAGTGTCAAGCAAATCAGATTCCATAATGAATTTCCAAAATTCAAGATCCCATGCCAATTTAAGACCCACATGCAAACCCATAATTCAGCATACAATGGATCTCTCCATCACTCAACTTGTTCATATAAAGCCAACTTTAAACTCACCATTGTGGTTTCAGAACAAACCATCCCCCAGTCCCAATATACTTCTAGATTGCAGCAAAGGAACCATCAACATTAAGTTTCAGCCACTCATCTACTGGATTCTCTATACTCAACTTCCAAATTTTTAATACTCATATTTCACATTTTCAATAATTATCTCTAGCATTTCAAAACTCAAATCTTCAGTTTTTCAATAGTCACCTTAAATGTTATTAATAATCATCTTCCATATTTTCAACACTTAATCTTTAATTCTTTTCAATAAAGAAAACATCAAAATTGAGTATTGAAAATAAGATTAAAGTGTATTTTGCCTCCGAACTATTATAAGAAGTGCGTTGTTCTAAACTATTTATTGTAACAATTTCAACCCTAAAGTAATTAAAACATAATATATTTGCTTCTAATATTAAATACACCAACATTGACCATTAAAAATGCTCACTAAGGCATAAGTTTGATTGAAAATATCACTTGTCATGATAAATATTTTAGAACATTGAGCGCTTCTCAAAGAATAGGTTAGAAAAAAAATACACCTTAAGCCTGAAAAGTATCTAAGTATATAACTACTAAAAAAATGAAATATTGAATGCTGAAAATACATATGGCGTATTGAAAATATAAAATAAAGGTGCGAAAACAAATTAACTCAAAGAAGTTTTAATTTCAGCCAAGACCATAACCCTTGTGTGAAATTTCAAAATTGCAAGGTCCTTAAAAGTAATAAATGTTCATAGGAGATTTTTGAATGTCATTTTCCCTATTGTTAATTTGATTATGTATATATAACACGAGATTTCTTCCACATACATCCAAAAAAATAAAATCATGATGGAAGAATTCATCTTGGTGAGTGGTATAGGGATCATAAAGGAAGATCAGATAGAGTCATTCAACTTTTCTCTCTACTATCCATGCCCATGTGTATTGCAGTTAGAGATTGGAAAAGAAGGCTCATTCACTTTGAATCACTTGGAGGCATTTGAAGTCAGTTGGAAAGCTACATGTGATGAAAAAATCAATGATAATAAAAACATTTGATTCAATTATTCAAAGTTGCACAGATTATAAGAGCTGCAATGAAACCTCTACTTGTGAGCCACTACTTCGGAGAAACTATTATGGATTATCTTTTTCATTGTTACCAGTATATAATAGCTGATTGTATGGTGAAGGAAAAAAAATTGTGTATGTCTTTCTCAACATGTATTTGACCAAAACAACTTGAAGAAGCCAGGTTCTATAATATATTGGCAATGTGCGTCGAACAAACTATTTATCAGTCTTCATTTTTATTCTGGGATTAAAGATTGCCTTGACAATTTCAATCACGCATCACTCCACTTTCCTTCCTCTAAGTTTCTTCACTTTCAAACATCTTTCTTTCTCTCTTTCCCTTCCTTATATCAGTCAAACAAATCTGTACCTACAGCCCCACCCTTGCTTTTCTTTTCTTTTTTCTTTTTTAATTCGTATATATTCTTTACATGTTTGTTGTTTGCCAAAACAACTGAGATTTTCTTCCCATTATTTTTTTTTTGAAAAAATATTCTGCATATGACTTTTTTAATATAGTTATTTGGCCAGGTTAAATTCGAGTATTATTGAATTCAATTAAAAAGTAGCTCTCTCAAAGGCCTTTACTGCATTCACGCATATGACTTTTGTCATGCATTGAATGCTAATATGATTTTAGAAGTGCAAAAATGCGTTCGTGAATTTGCTAAGCTTATTAAACCGAATCTGAGCCCATATAATGAACCCACTGTGAAAACTGGGCTGTGGTCTTGAGCCCATTTGGTAAACTGGGCCATGGGATTCATTTGGAAAAGAAATTTGTTTTGCTCAAGTTAAAATATTATTTGACACGTCTGAAAAAATTGCTATTTTATAATAATATTTCATTACATAAAAATAATGTCAGAGTAGAGAACTAGATTGACGCTGGAATATGTGAAGTGAGAGGTAAGACGACTTTAATTCCACATCCATAATAAGGTCGTGCTTTAAAATTTTTGATGGTTTAAACCAAACTAAGCAAATCAACCAGAAAAACTTGAAGAAAATGAAACTAAACAGTGGGAACGCAATTTATTCAATAGAACAAAAAGGTAAAGAAACCAGAACAGAATTGGAAGACGATCCTCACCGACTTAAGCCAGAGAGCAAATTTCTTTCCACCGATTTCAAAGGCTCCATTCGATCGGGGAAAAAACTTTTTAATCGAAATTAAATAAATGTAATTAAATTATTACTCACTTTATTAAAAATGTAAAATATTTTTAGTGTTTTAAGATGTAATTAATATATTTTTAAAAAGTATTCATAAAAATTAAATTACTTTATATTTATTTTAAATTCTATTAAATATGGATAAATATTTTATAAACTATACTATTAATTGTAATATTTTATAAACTATCATCCTTAATTAACCCTTCAAATAAAAGTTTAGCGGCAAAATTAATTATTAACTTATAAAAAAATATTAAAATATAGTGAGACTCACTTATGGCCAACAAACATTAAGTATTTTTTAATATTAGGGTGATAAAGGATAAAATTTTTAATATTGGAAGACAGAATTAATTTATAATTAAATTTATTACTTTTAATAACCCTTTAAATAAAGCTAAAAGTTAAAAATAATTTTAAACCCATATTTTTTAAAAGATGATGTTGACATGTGTGACAGTATTTGGTTTACCTAAAAATTTTAAGGTTATAATGGAAAAACGTTGGCAAGCTGTCTGCCTCACATTTTAGAGGCATTTTATTCACACGGTTTTTGCACCCAAGGGAGGCCTATGTTTTCAATAGCACAATATTTTAAGGGCTACCTCACGTGCAATATTAATTACCTACATGTCAACTTATGAAAAAGCAAGAACGCACGTGCAGTATTTGCAAAAGATCTTCAAGAGCGTAGCAAGTATATGCGGCAGGCTTTAAAATAAGGGGAAATTGGCCACATGAATCAAAAGTTTCAAATATTTAGGCTCGAGTCCCAAATGCATAAATAAAACCTGCAGAGGATGATGATCCTGGAGTAAGAATGTATTATCAACAAAATGACAAAATACATTTCCTTTTTCTATACTGACTTGCTGAAGTCATCCTTGAATTTTTAATAATCTATATTATGGAGATGAGAGCAGAAAAAGGAAGGGTGTTTTGATATTTTTGCGGAAAAACATTATCCCCCAAGGACCATGGTCTCCTACCAGTTTTATTTCCGAATTTATAATTATCCCTAAATATTTAAGCGTTTTGGTCCTTAAGGCCAATTTTCCCTTAAAATAATTGCTGGTAAGTCACAATTTTGGTTGAAATGGACAAATTTTTTAATGTCGCTGGACTTCTTTAAATACTTAGCTTGTTGCAAGTTGAGGAAGATGATGAGTTTTTACAAGATTTTGGAATCATCCTGAAAGTTCATACCTTTCAAAAGAGCTCTCAATTTTGGCTCAAATGGATGAATTTTTGAATCGTGCTAAACTTTTTCAAATGCTTGTTGAAAGTTAAGCTGGAAGGTACGTTTTTCCAAGATCTCAAAAACATCATGAACATTTATATTTGTTAATATTTAGAATTTCATGTTATTTCAATATATTTTCCTTATATTCTAATATATTTTGGAATAATTGTACATATTTTGAATACTTAAGTTAGGACAACATGCGTATTATTTTGAAAATTCACACCATGACTTTATTTTGTTATTTTTAGACTAATTTTATGTTATTTTAGTATACGGTTTTGAATGTTTGCATTTCTAGACTTTTGATAATACCATTGGAAGACTTTTAGATGGAGAAATCAAGCACAAAAACAATTAATCATGCAAATAAGAGAAGCGTGCAAAACTAGCTAAAGTTGTGACTTTATGCGGGTCTTTCGCTAAGCAATAAATGTTTGGGTTGGATACTATTTGTGCCTTGCTCAACTTGGGATCTTAGTTGTGCTAGAGTTTAGGTATTAATAGGAAAAGTTGTGATCAAGAGCTTTGAAGATATTATTTGAGCTTCTTTTAGTTAGTTTTTCTATTTCTTTTCCTTTTCCTTCTCTTATAATCTTATAGGAGTCTTGACTCCACCACTGGTCACTAAGGTCATGTCTCACTAATTTTCTCAAGACACGTTTGAAAGGTTGTAAAATCAAAATGTGTCACTTAGTGAAAGAAAATATTATTTGAAAAAATCTACATATTAAAAGGTTATTTTTCATGAAAACTTATACATATTAAAGAGTTATTAAATATTAAACCATATTGATTCATGAAATAACATAGGGTTATGACTTTTAAGTAAAAAAATTTATTGCATAGAAGGCACGACTTCAAGGATCACTTCATCATCTATAAATACTCTTCAATATCATTCATTTCTAACATTCAAATATCCAAAATCTTTACCTTTGTTTTTGAATGCACTAGATATAAAGTTAAATTATCACTTTGTAAAAATCATTATTATCTTAGCTTAAGTCCTGGGAGTGCAAATTATATTCAAAGGTTTTCATTGTATCATGAAGAAAATTTACTAACAATCCAATTTGCACCCAAAGATTGGAATATGTGGAGGCGAATTAATTAAGCTTCAAAGAAAGTCCTACACACACCTTGAAGAAATCATGAACAACTTTTTTCTTCATCTAATCTACTTTAGTTGGGTTTGTATTGGCTCAAGCCCACATTAAATGTTTCGAGTACATAATTTTATACAGAAAAAAAATTAGGAACCCACAATGTTCAAAACTTCATGATAGATATTCTCTAATGTTGGCAGAACCTACTCTTTATACTTATCCCGAAAAAAAAAAAAAAGAGTGAGAGTAGTTATTCCCATATTGCATTTACGGGAATACAAGAGAAGAACCGAACTCTCTTATCAGATTGGTGAAGAAGTTGCATACGTCTCTCTCTATCTCTACACACACACACACACACACTTTTGTGTTATTTACGCTGTGAAAACTTGAACCCAGTAAGAAAGTGATTCAGTTTACGGTGTGGTCTCATTTACCGATACAAGAAAAAGCAAATATGTTTCCAAATCCTACGATTTCTTTTTTTCTTCGGAGAACCATTCCTACCAACAAGTGTTGGTTGAGACGTGAAGTGGAGATCAGAGATGATGGAATTGGAAATAAAAATAAATAGAGAAAAGTTAGGCATGGATGTGGCAGTGGGCCTGCATAGCCCTTTATTTAATACAGCAGGTGAGGGATCTATTCACAATGGGAAGTAATAAGAGTGTCTCTCAATTCTAGATTGTCAATCACCTCTCTTCCTCTATATATATATATATATATATATATCATCCAGTTTTTTGGGTCTAGTACTAACCACTTTGAAAAATTTGAGAGAAAGAGAGGAACATAGTTGTAAAAGCATAAATCTGAGAATGGATGTGGCTCGAGTGTTGCGCATGAATGGAGGAACTGGAGAAACAAGCTATGCTAATAATTCCTTAATACAGGTATATATCTATTCATCAAATTCTTCTGGCATTTCTATTGGTGCATGTTTCCATGAAGGTATAAGAAAATTCATAAAATATACTGCTACTGCATATACTTAAAAATAACTTGTTTTGCAGCAAAAGTCGATTACCTTAACTAAACCTATAAGAGAGGAAGCAATAACTTGCTTCTACAAAGAAAGACTCCCACGAACCCTAGCAATTGCTGATTTGGGCTGTTCTTCAGGACCAAACGCTTTGTTTGTGACTGGTGAATTGATCCAAAATGTGGAGAAGCTACGTAGAGACCTAAACCATGAATCTCCAGAATACATCATCTTCTTGAATGACCTCCCAGCCAACGATTTTAACAACATCTTCAAGTCTCTTGAATGCTTCAAGCAAAACCTAAGCAGGCGAGTGATAGGCGGGATTGATCAATGCTACATCACTGGGGTTCCAGGTTCTTTTTATGGCAGAATTCTTCCTACTAATTCATTGGATTTTGTTCATTCCTCCAACAGTCTTCATTGGATATCTCAAGTATGGATACTTAATCACTCTCTCTTTGCATTATTTAGTATGTTTTTCTGCCTACTAAGATTATATATTGAGAATATATTTAGTATCAATATTTGTAAACTAATTAAAGTGTGGTTCATTAGTTAGTCCGTGTGATTATCAATTCATAGGTGGTTTGAGCTGCTTTTATGCAATGAACTGAACACCAGATAGATCCTTAAACCATTCAAAGTACTAATTCAAAATTTAATGATCAAAATCTTAGTTGAATCGTGATAATAAGCCAATCATTTTTTAAACCAATTAAAATACTAGTTTAACGGTTCAACTGGGAAAGTTGATATATATTTTCATACTATGCTTTGATTCCCTCACGGCATAATTGGTTGGATTGGCTAACGCTATAGGAAAGAGAAAATGGAAAAGGAACTACAAAAATTTGCGTTGTTTGGTGAGCACTGATTTTGTTTCCAAATATGGAAGCCAGTTCTATAAAAACCCATGCATGAAAGTATCCTTCACGTTCTTGTGAAATTTTGGAGAATTATTTATTTGCGGTCCAATTTTTTGACCGTTTGCCCCTTGCCTTCTCCTTCCAATTTAGTAATCTCCTCTTCTTCTCACCCTCTCACCTAATTAACCTTCTCCTTCCTCTCCCCACCCCTCTTGGCCTTTGCAATCCCCAAAAACACATCCACTGAAGCCTTATTTGCGACAACACCAACCAAGGCTAACGAAGTATAAAGTAGCAATACTTCAAATACTTCAAATTGCTTGATGCATCGATAGTGGTATATTGGTATTGTATCCGATATTGATGTGCGCCAATATATTTTTGATAAATATCATAAAGTATTAAAAATGATTTTTTAACTAAAAAATTATCTTTTTAATTTTCAATGTATTCGATACTTTTAATTTGCAAGTCAGCAATACTTCAAAATTGATACTTGAATTCATTTTTTAATAAATTAACTTTTGTTAAAGAGAGCCATTTATCTTTTTGTTCTGAATGTCTTTTTATGATTACTTTTAAAATTAAACATAAAAATTCCTTTAGAAAAAAAGGTTTATTATGTTTCCAAGAATAAATATTTTATTTATTTGTTGCTATATTTTACTATTTACTTTCAAGTATTTATATTTTAGGGTTGTAAATAAGTTTGTAAATTTTTTAATTTTGCTTCAAAATCTTATATGGTGTGGGAAAACTAATATTTAAAATAAAATGATTAAATTCATACACTACTCCATTTTGAATATAAGAGAAACTACCCTCCATTTTTGAATATAAGAGAAAACTACCATGTTCCTCTTTGTTTTTATTTATAAGCAAAATTACAAGTTTTCAAGAAGCATTTATCACATTTTTTCCCATGTTGTCCCTCCTAAAGTCAATGTTTATTTTCACTAAACAAAATTATTTCATTAATTACAAGGATAAGTAAGTCCAGTTCTTAAATTTTCATATATAATATTACACTTAATTAACTTTCTTAAACTGTATGAGTTAGTTATTTTTTTTATATTTAGAAACAGAGGTATATACGTGTGTGGTTCCAAGGTTAGAGCCACTCGACACCTCCTCAACTCTTGTTTCAGTATTTAATTTGATTTCAGGGTGTTGTTGATATATTGTCATTCCTGATTTCTAGTTTTAGTTTCTACTTGCGGTTTCTACTTTCTGATCAGTTCTCACTTGCATAGGTACCGAAGCATGTAGAGAACAATAAGGGCAATATTTACATTGCAAGCACGAGCCCTTTAGATGTCCGAAAGGCATACTACGACCAATTTCAAAGAGATTTCTCTTCGTTTCTCAAGTGTCGTGCTCAAGAACTTGTTGAAGGGGGTCGTATGGTTCTTACTCTCGCAGGAAGAAGCAATGATTACCCATCAAGCCATGAATCTAAGTACATTTGGGAGCTTTTATCTAAGGCACTCAACGACATGGTTTTGGAGGTACGGTACATACATTTTTCTAATTTGACAATATATATAGTGAAAGAGCCAAGATTCGAAGCCAAAGAGTGAAGATAATTTAATTTAAAAATTAGTCTTTTTTTTAAAAAAATAATTTAAACAATTAAAAAATAATATATAATTACACTAAGACTAAAATTGTAATAACATCAATAGTTATCATTATTTTTCTTTTAAAAAAATTATATTGAACATGTTAATATAATATTTTTTTATAAATATGTTCTTCATATCTTATCTCAATCATTAAAATATTACATGCCTAATAAGCTTTTAAACCCAAATATTTTTTTATTTGATTCAAAGGATGCAAAATATCAAAAATAAAGGGGTGCAAAGTTGCAAAATTTACACACCATATTTGTAATTTTGTCCAAAGTAAGGCCCTTCATTTGCACACAATCACCATAATGTGGCTCTGCCAGTACTGGCTATATATATATATATATATATAACACAAATTTCTTCGAAATACATGAAAAAAAAAAAGTCACGATAAAATATTCTTCCATAAAATAATTTGTTTTGGTGAGTGATGTAGGGAATCATAAAGGAAGATGAGGTAGATTCATTCAACCTTCCTCTCTACTGTCCATCTCCATCTGAATTGGTGCTAGAGATTGAAAAAGAAGGCTCATTCACTTTGAATCTCTTGGAAGCATTTGAAGTAAGTTGGAAGGATGCATGTGGTGATGAAGATCTCAATGATAATAACAGTGGATTCAAAGTTGCACAGTTTATAAGAGCTGCAACGGAACCTTTATTTGTGAGCCACTTCGGAGAGGCCATTACTGATGATCTTTTTCATCGTTATCAAAATATAATAGCTGATCGTATGGCTAAGGAAAACAATGTGTTAGTTTTTCTCACCATGTCTTTGACCAAAACAACTTGAAGAAGCCAACATATATGTATGTGTGTGTATTCATAATACATTGGCAATGTGTGTTGAATAAAATATAGCTAGCCGATCTGGTCACAGCATTGATTCATGATTCATTGGTTGTAATATTAAAGTGATATATTTTTAATTTTATATGTTTTTACAAATTTTGATTGTTTTATATGTTGAATAATATCTGAGATTGAGTTATTGCATAATCTAAAGCATGAGGAAAAATTGTCTTATATATGAATTGTCTTCCATCTTTTTTAAAAAGATGATGTTTACATGCGTTAGAATTACCTAAAAAAATAAATTTTTAGTCCATTAGTGTAATGACTCTAAATTTTAAATTAAATTAATTTTTTTTTTCAATTGACATTTCATTTAAATTAGTTTTATAGCAAGTAAAAAGTGACAATTTAAGTGAAACTTATATCAATAACTTTCTTGAAGGTTCAGAGTTTAAATTTTACAGAGTAAAAATTTGATTTTATTTTGTTTTAAGTTATAGGAAAATTCTGTGCCCTTTTTTGTGCCGTTTTTGTAATTTTCCCTGTGCCTTTCTTGTAATTTTCTCAAATAATTCTCAGTCAGATTTTTCTTATTCTTGTGCGAAGAATAGAGCGAGACAGAGTATCCCATTCCTTATTTCTCTTCACCGCCATTGCACTTCTCTAGTTCTTCCTCGTTGGCCAATGCTCTGGTTCTTCTCATCAATTTCCTTTGCTCGCCGTCGGTCTACATCGATTCTTGTTGTCGTGTCTGTGCTATTGGGAGAGTTGATATCACCGTTCTTTGTTCCTCTCTGTTCTGGATTGACAGCAGCATTGTGTGCGTGTTGAGCTTCTATTTTTCTTCCTCCTCAGTTGCTGGACGTCGCGCGTGGGTGTATGGTGAGCTCAAGTTTTTCTCTTTTTTCGGGTTGCTGAATTTCTGCTTATTCTCCTTCTCCTTTAAGCAGCAGGGGCGAAGCTTTTCTCCTCTCTTTGTGTGTCGTTCGTGCGCTAATATGCGGCTGTTGCCACTGTACTTTGGTTTGAGGTAATTTGTTGGTCCTTCTTCTTCCTCTTTGATTTCTATGGCAACACCAAATCATTCTTTTCTCCTCTGGCCGGTTCATGATGCCTCTGTTCCTCACTGTGTTATCGTGTTGATTTAGGAAGAATCGGGTTGTTGTTTCGGTTAATGCTAGATTATTATGTTGTGATGCTGGGCTGAAGTTTGGCTATTGAAAGAAAAAATGAAAATTGCTGAATTGCTTGAAAGTTTGTCTTATGATTTTATCAATGATGGATGCTCTCAATATGTCTGTAAAATTACTTGAAAAGAGGTTTTTAGCGAAAAAAAAATTGTTTAATTTTATATTAGGGTTTGAAAGAATTATGGGATGCCACTTGAAAAGTTATATGTGTAATTACACCCAAAAGTAATAAATCAAAAATATTGATTGGGATCTTGGGGGTAATTAAAACGGATAATATTAAATTAAATATGAGTTTGTGGTGAGTTATTAAGTATTAAGGAAGGCATAAACGAGATGGGAAGATTTTCTTTTGCTCCTGTTGTGTTATTGTTAAGTGATTAATTTAATAAAGAAATTGGTGGCGGTATATGTTTAATTTTGATGTTATTTGAGATTGAAATGTTTAGTGTTTTTGATGAGACTTGTGTAATGTTAGAAGTTGGTGAGATCTATTGCATGGTTGTCAATTAAACCTTGATAATTCAAGGTGCTTGTTGAAATATTTGAAAAAGAAAGGATTAAAGGAATTTGTGGCTTGTAGCACATTACAAAATTTTAAGAAAACATGAGTTTAATTTAGCTTATCATGTTTTATGTTAAAGGAAATTATATAGGTTACATTTGCTGTTTGAGATTTCTCTTCTATACTAGAGTGACAAGTCATTTAAATTTTTTAATTTGATTTGGTTAATGCTTGGATGATTGAATACTATGTCTTAAGAATAAAGATCTTTTTACATTCTACAATACTAATTGAAAATTTCATAGCCAGTGAATTGTTGGAGTTATGATAATTGGACTTAAAATTTTTTGGAAGAGAGCGTGCTTTGAGACAGTTGAATTAAGAATAAATAAGGTTTTAGAAAGTCTTGTGAATATTTAAATAAAGCATAAATAGATAAAGTTGTAGTATGAAAAGTTTAGTATTATTAGCTTGTTGGTTTGTTTAATTAGGTAATTAGTGGTATTATTGAAGCTTAAGTGAGAAGCTTAAAAAGAGCAATATTATAGAGATACTTGAAAATGTGTAAGGTGAGTGGATAGCGCCTCTAAACAAAATTTTTGCAAGGTTTTCATAAAATTTCTTTTACATGAATTTTAATATTATTCCTTCATAAAAAAATTGTATAAATATCCTTGTAAATCCTTTTTTTTTTATGATGATTGTTTTATTAACTACAATAACTTGATTTTATTGATGATTTATGTCATTAACAAGTAGTGATTGAAATTAATATACAACAAATGTTGTTACTTTTCAAAAACAACTTAATTTCTTAACACCATGTTTGATATGCAAATTTTGAATACAGCAACTCGTGTATGGAGGAAATGAAAATGAGTATGAAAATGAAATATGACCATTGAATCGTATATTTTGAAAGCAAAAATTTTAAAATTTTTTTTTTTACTCTATGCATGCTTGGTTTTAATTAGTGGACTAAGTTCAGAATGCTACATACTAATGAAAGTTCCTTTAGCCTTTGGCACGCCATAGAATATTTAGCTAGTAGGGTGCTTAGGATGAACTAGCCCCATGCAACGGCCAACACACGTGAAATGGAGAGATTGTTATTCGTGAACATAGTATTCACACTTGATTTCATGAGCCTTATGCTTACACTTGTTTTCGTGGCTTCAAGTTACGCTTGTTGATTACTTACTCTTGTGGACTATGAGTTCATACTTATTAGTTATTTACTCTCATAAACTATATGTCCATATTTGTTAATTATTGTGAAAAAGTCTTGTTAAAACGTGAAACTTTTAAAATTATTATTTTTAAATTTATTCTATTAAACAAATTGTTGTTTGGTCATATATGATTTTACATGAAAAATTATGTAATTTAATTGTTTAAGATGAAAGCTGTAGCTTAGAATGTTGAACTTGATTTTTTCATTATCTATAATTCAATATATTTATATACTTAATTATGTTTTCGTATATGATTGTTTAAGAATAAAAATAAAATGATGAATAAAATGAGTTTTAATATGTTAATGGTTTGTTTATTGGATTCATAAATGTTCTCTTCCTTCATTTTTATAATCTCAATTGAAATGCTAATCACTAAAAAATTGTCTTTGGTCTCAGATATTAAATTTGATCCTACCCCTTCTACTGATTATTGAGGGGCATAATTGTTTTCGAAAAGGTGGAAGTATATATTGACAATTTATTTTAATGTAATTATGTATTATATTATACAATTATAATTTAATATTCATGTATACCATAGTTAGGTCATAGTCTCATTTTATTGTTGTGAAGTCTGTTGGTGTGGAGCTAAGCTCTTTTTTGATTTGGCTGATAGGTTTGTTGTTATAGAAATTTCGAGAGGTCTTAATTATAGAAAAGACTGCCAAAATTTCTACAAAATGGTTAAGACTTTACGAATCTTAAATTTAGATTTAAATTATATATTATTATCTTAAATTAATTTTTTGATTAATTAAGGCTTATGAAATGTGAGTCTATCTCAGATTCCATGCTAGTCACACCCTCAGTACTAGAGTGTGACAATTAAATTCTTTTCAATTATCAGTTTAATTTGGCTTCTCAAGTTTATTTTTTATTGATTTGATCCCTTACATTTTCTTAAATTATCATGTTATAGTCCTTTAAATTTTAAAATACAAGTTGATTCTCAAATTAATATAATCTGTAAAGTATATGTTGATAACTTGGTATGTATATGTAGCTAAATGAAAAAAAAAAATAAATTAGCTCTTGGACGATTTTAATTCTTATTAATTTAATTCTTTATGTTGAGTTCTCTTCTTTTGTTTGTTAAAATTTGAGTCTATTCTTTTTCTATCTAAATAATTACATTTCCATTCATTAATCTATAATGTTGCCATCAATATTTTGTTATTCATGTGAACAAATTTTAGTAGGATTACATCTTAAACAATTAGCATCAAACCAATAATTGAAATAAACTTGAGCTGCCATATGAATAAAAATCAAACTTACAAAATTAAATTAATAATTGAGATAAATTTAAAAGCCTAAAAGTTACATTATGGCCTGAGAACAGGCAATGAAAAAATGTTAGGTAACTGTCTCCCTCATATTTTGAAAACACTTTATTTATTTACATGGTTTTGTGGTAAAAGGAGGCCCATCTTTCCAATATTCAAGGGGCAACATCACATGTAATATTTATTAATTACAATTTACAAACATGTCTACTTTAACGAAAAGAAAATACCTATGTCCGGTTTTTGCAAAAGATCAAGATTCTAGAATGCAACATCCAACAAGTATTTATGGCGAGCTTTAAATTAAATAATTGTGGGTAAGTGAAGTGCCTTAAACCATTTGCTTTTCCAAAAGAGCTCACAATTTTAGTTCAAATGGATAAGTTTTGGAATGTCGCCAGACTTTTTTCAAATGCTTGTTAAAAGTTGAGCAGAATGGTGAATTTTAAAAGTTTGTACTGGTTGAAAGAGCTCTCAACTACTTTGGCTCAAACAGATGAGATTTTCAAATGTTGTTGGGCTTTTCAGAATTTTCATTAAAAGTTGAGTTGGATGAAGAGTTTTCACAAGATTCTGAAAGTTTATTTCAATTCAAAGAGCTCGCAGTTTTGCCTCAAACAAATAAATGAATTTTCATATGCCACTAGATTTTTTGAAATGCTCGTCAAAAGTTGAGCTAGATAGTGTGTTCTCACAAGATTCCAGAATTGTATCAAAAGTTCTTTCCTATCAAAAGCGATCCCAATTTTAGCTCAAACAAATGAATTTTTGAAAGTCATTAGACTATTTAGAATTCTCGTTAAATGTTGAGCAAGGTGGTGAGTTTTCACAAGATTTCAGAATTGTTCTGAAATTTCACACCCATCAAAAGAGCCCTCTTTTTTTTTTTTTTGACTCAAACTAATGAATATCACTTCACATTTTGGAATATTTGAATCTTCATTTTTTATATTATGAGGAATTAGTTCCTTTTATTAGACTCAACCCCCATTGATAGTGGTAAGCAAAGTGCCTCCAACTGGTTGGAGCCTTGAACCGTTCAAAAATTTCCAGCCGCATTATTAACCCACGACCTAAGTTTTACTAGTTTCTTTTTTTTTTTTTCCCTGGTGAAGAGTTTTTCTAGCTTTATTTTAGAACAAGCTTACCTTACAACATTAAGATATGCAACTTACTAAACACATCTCAAGTAAATATTTTCTTTTCTATGGTGTTTGATATACGATATCACGGAATCAAACTCGATTATTGTCATCACAAAATGATAATTAAGATAGCTCTCCCATTGAAAAAATTGATACTTGAACACCAGACTTTATGTTTAAATGGATATAGCTCTTAGCTCATCATGCAGTTTCATTATTTCGAAGTTTTTAATTATCATTAATGTCTTTATACTATCCTTGATTATCATTTTTGCTAGTTTTTTTTTTTTTCCAAGTGATGAATCTGAAATGTCATTACCAACACTGGATTCGTTCCATGAATAAAGACAAGAAAGAACCTAGAAAGCTTGGAAAGCTATGCAAGTTTTATAGCTAACAAGTTGCAATAATCTCAGAACAATCATCAAAATTAAGCCAATAATTTTCAAAATGTTATTATAAATAAATTATAGTTATAGATTAAGTTAAATAATTGATGTATGTTACCAACTAAAGTTAGCATGAATGATAAGAACTCTCATTACTTAAACAAGTGATTGAAGATTCAAATTTCAATCCTTGTGTATATAACAATTTAGTTGGAAGAGATCTACCATTCTCTCCTTTGCCTTCTATATCTTAGGGAAGATAATCTCTACTATCAGCAGAGTCTACTCCTTATACTATCAAAAAAAAAAAATATATGTTATCTCTTATGTATATATAATTAAAAATTTATTAATTTGATTAAAACTAACCTGACCATTCAATAGAATCTACTCTTGTGCTATAAAAAAAAATATGCCTGTTATCTCTTATTTTTATATATACATGATTAAAAATTTATTAATTTAATTAAAAACCAATCTTACCGTTGAACCATGAGCCAATATTTTATTAAGCTCAATGACCAATTTAATTTTAAAAAAACTGGTTAAATTCATAGAAGAAGTCTATGGCAAACTAATTAAAGTGAGTTAAGTTCAAGTGCAAAAAAAAGAAATTCAATTCACAATAGTAACCTTCATGCAAGACAAAGTTGTTCCATACAACACACCGAAAAAGAGTTGTTCCGTACAAAATCATGAATTTCTGCTCCCAAGTATGCAGCTCTCGTTTCAACAGAGAGAAAATTACCTCTCAATAAAATTAACGGGAAGCTATCTTTTCAAAAAGTCATCTGCCATCAACTAAACAGAATAAAAGTACTCTCTCTCTCTCACATTTTCCCTTTCCTCAAATCCATTTTTTATGTTCCAATTACGACAGTCTTATTAATGAAATAGAAGAAGTCTCAAGAGCACTTGGCCAAATAAGCTTTCCATCCTTCGAGTCGATATTCATGAGCTGCCTTTGCTGGATTTGCCGCCTTTACGATGCCACGACCCACAATTATTATGTCACTTCCCTTATTATATATCACCTGCAACACCATTTTTTGAGTTGTCCTTTGTCAAGAACGCGTCCTATAATTTGAAGCATGTCTGAATAATGTGACAGATGAAAATATGAATTATAAATAAGGTTAAATGAAAAATTTGCTCCTTAATTATAAATCCAATCTGAGAGCGTCTGAACTCATTTTTAATATAATATTCCCTTCAACTTTTAAAATTGGTAGAATATTGCCCCTATCAATAAACAAATATTAACTTTAGCAATTAGTTGACCAAAAATTACAGAAAAAGACCGGGGCAATTTTCTTGGTCCTTGTTTGTAATTTTGGGTTCTTTTATATAATTTTTTTTCGTTAAACTTTGTCCAAGCACGAACAGATATTTTGCACAGTAAAGTTAAGGGGTATATCCGTGGTTATTTATACATGATTTTTATTGATCTAGAAAAAGTTTATAATCATGTACCAAGAGAAATGCTTTGGAAAACCTTGGAAAAGAAGGGTGGCCAAGTTGCCTATAGTAGAGCTATACAAAATATGCATGGGAGGCAACAACTAGTATAAGAATGTCTAGCAGTGACACAAGATTTTCCTATAACGATTGGACTACATCAAGGATTATTTTTGAATTCTTATTTGTTTAACCTGATCCTAAATATTTTGACTGAGCATATTCAAGAGAGAAGCCCCAAATGTATGCTTTTCACTAATGATATAATTCTTATTACAAAGACAAGAAAAGAGATAAACAGTAAACTTGAGTTATGAAGGAAGTTATTAGAGTTAAAAAGTTTCCACCTGAGTAAAAGTAAGACAGAATATTTGCACTGTAATTTTGATAAGAGATCAGTCAGTAGTAATTTGGAAGTGAAATTAAGAAATTAGATTATATCTCAAGTGAAAGAGTTTAAATATTTTATCCAACATGATAGGGAAATTAATGGGGATATTGCACATAGGATACAAGTTAGATGGTTTAATTAGAGAAATGCTAAAGGAGTTATTTGTGATCATGAGGTACCTAATAAATTTAAGGGAAGTTTTATCAAACTGTTATATGACTAGTTATGTTATATAGTAGTGAATGTTGGACTTTAACAGGACAACAAGAGTATAAAGTTAGAATAACAGAGATGAGAATGTTAAGATGGATGTAGAAATATACATGTAGAGATAAAATCCGAAATGAGTACATATGAGAAAAAGTAGGCATAGAAGCTATTGAGGGAAAAATGATAGAAAATTATTTGAGATAATTTGGATATGTACAAAGAAGACAGCGGGAAGCACAAGTAAAAAAAGTGGAATAGATAGCTTTGAACTTTGAATCCTGTTAAGAGGAGTAGAGGAAGGCCAAAGAAAATACTTTTAGAAGTTGTTGACCGAGACCTCTTAGTTAACAACATTTATAAAAGTTTTGCAAATGATATAGCACAATAACATCATATAATCTATGTAGCCGATCCCAGCTAGTGGGATAAGCTTGCTGTTGCTGTTATTGTTGTAGAGAAATGGCTAGGGTTATAACAATGATTTACATGTGTGAGTGTTGTTATGGATAAAACATTAGGTTGGAAATTTAGTGAGTTTGGGGATTTTGAAGTGTTAGACTTTTTTTTTTTTAATGAAGGATTTGTTAAGGTTGGATATGCTAGAAAAGTGTTTGGGTAATGAGATTATATCAATGGAAGTGTGTTTGGGAGGTTTAACCCTTAGGATTAGGAGAAATTGTTTTGTGAGCCTTGTACTTATGCAAAATATTTATGGTGATGTGTTGATTGATTGTGGATTATGGTGTTTGGAGGGCTCACATGGTTTGAATATTCTAAGCTAAGGATTTGAGATAACCATGATTCAATTTCCTTTGCGCGCTTGCATATTTTGTAAAATAAAATGTGTTGTTTAAATTATGAAAGCTTAATGTATAGGATTGTTGAACTTGTTTAGTGAAGTGGGAATAATTGGAATAGGAATTGATGGCAAAGTGTTATATAAATATGTTCCCATGTGTTTTAAATTGTTTTGACAATAGTTTTATGTTCAGCATGATCATGACCGTGTATATGAATTGTGTTGGGAGAAGTTTATGTGGATTTGTACATGGTGCCACCTGGTATTCCACAACTAAGTGCAAGTGGTAGATGTATAACGACTCAAAGCTATTTTATTATTATGGATTAAGTTAAATAATGTATGTATGTTATCACCAATTAAAGTTAGCGTAAATGATAAAAGTTATCATTACTTAAACAAATGGTTCAAGGTTCAAATTTCAATCCTTGTATATATAGCAATTTAGTTAGGAGAGGTCTACCATTCTCTCCTTCTCCTTCTACTGCCAGCCTAGTCTACTCCTTATACTATTAAAAAAAAATGTATGTTAAGAGTATTTAAGGGTACGTTACAAAGGTGACTGTTCTTTTTTTTTTTTTTGGCTGAGTTAGAAGGGCAAACACTAAAAGCTACAAGCGAAATCAAACACACAATCAGCTTGCATGCCATTAAGCCACAAGGCCATTGACTAAAGGTGACTGTTATTGATGATGCAGATTGTGTTTAGAAATTATTTGTGTTTGGAAAGTATATTATTGTGTTTTGGAAATCATCTTGCGTTTGGAAGGCATGGTATCAACAACAACAACAACAACAACAAGCCTTTATCCCACTAGGTGGGGTCGGCTACATGGATTGCAAGACGCCATTGGAAGGCATGGTATCGTTTCTGGAAAATATATGGTATTTGGAAACATATTGTTTGGAAAGACAAATTGCATTTGGAAACCATGTGGCATTTGGAAAGCTTTATACGAAGAACTACGTTTTTAAATTCCAACTTTGCTAGCTTATGAACCTTAATGTGCGTGCATTGTTGTGAATTGATCATGGGTTCCTAAGACTTTATAGTCTCACTCCATAGTTATTATTTTTCAAGGTAAGGATAAAGGAGAAGCATTTGAGGTTTAGAGCATAGCGGGTTGAGTCTACTATGCCTATTTAGTGTATTTATGTGATTGAATGATGTATACTGCTAATTTAGAGCTTTTTAATATATTGAGCATGTCTAGACTCATTATTTGCATGATTATGACTATTGAAACTTTTTTTATTACAATTATATGTATTTGAATGATTTATGAATGATTTTTAGTCTGTGTTGTTTCGGAATGTTACATAAATTGCATGGGTTCATTTAAGAGTTGGTGTGGATTGAGATCCACCCAATGTGTACGATAGCTTTGGGTTGTGTTATGGGCCTATGTGTTTTGAACAGGGTAAAGTTATATTTGTGTGTAAGCCCAATGGTGTAAATGATCATAATCATGTATTTGTTGGAGCCCAAGGCCATTGGATTAAGGGTGTCATGAGTTTGTGATTTAAAAATTGATTATTTGCGAAATTGTGTTTTAAAAATTGCTTGGGTAACTCCTATTTGTTATAAAATTGTCTCTAAGTATACCACTTGAAAATGTAAGGTATCACACCAATTCCAGACTTAACTCAAGATGATCAACTTCTATTCATGAGTAGCTTAATCGTGTATGAAGATATACATTCTCCAATCCCTATTATAAGACACATCTAACCATCTCACTAGAATCAAGGAGAGATAATTAAGTTATTAAAATTGTCTAATAATAGAATAAAATTCCAATTTTAACCCTATTTAAATGAAAAATTTTCAAATTTCAATACATTCTCTCCCATAGTTAATGAGTTTAAATAGGGATAATATTAAAAAAATATAATTAACATCCCATCAAGTGCCTTATATTAAGGATCAAAGAATCCTTCTAAAAAACATCTTATAATAGAAACTGGAGGGAGTAAAACTAAGAGGCAGATGTGAAACAAAAGGCAGAAACTTACAGAATATGGAGTGCTATATTGCTGCCCTAATGCATCACCACCAATCACCATTTGAACTCCAGGAGTTGCATGAACGAAAGAAGGATTTACCGGTTGCCCTGGCCATGATGCTGGATTGACTGAAATAAAGCCAATCACAAAATCCGAATGATCCTCGGCAATTCTCAATGCTGCTGCTGTATAATCTCCTGTGGCAAGGTTACCGGCTGAACTCATTTCAGCAAGCAACAACAAACCCCGACCCCGAGGCAAACCCTGAGTATAATTCAGCATATGTTAGACTATCTTTTGAGGTCTTTCTGTAGAGAAAATGATTTCATAACAAGTATTACTGACCTTCAATTTCAATCCATCAACAATTCCAGGACCAGAAATAATGTGAGCATTTACTATATCAGCCCACTCCAATATGTGATAAATCCCCCTTCAAACATCAGAATATATCGATGTCACAAAACAGAAAAAACAAATGGAAGTGAAATGAAAAGGTGTCCAGACTAAGGTCAAAGTGTCACCCTTCATATTGCAAAGTAACCGTGTTACCAATGTCAGCAAATTTACGATCCTCAAAGACTAAGAAATTATGTTTCTCTGCAATCTTTGTTAGAATATAGAATAGGTTAGGAAAACATAGGGAAGAAATATGAGTGCTTCCTTGAATCCTATCACATGATGCTCATATTCACTTACACTCTTACTTACCATAGGTAATGAGCAGAACATAAAATAACGCATTGCTGGACATAGACAATAACTCATCAGATTTCTCAAAATCTATCTGACATGATGCACCCTAATCATATATAGAACTCTCATCAAAGAAAATAGGAAATAAACACAATTCCTTTAATGAATGCTAACAAACCCACTATAGTCTGGCAAAATATGCAAACAATACAAATGCATTATCAATTTACCGTGCGAAGCTTAGAACCAAACTCAGGAGTAAAATCTGGAAAAATATCCACATGAGTTTTCAGCAAGCAAATCTCAGGCCCAACCTAATAGGAGAATGCCACAGAAAAATTAGTTAAAAGAGAGTTAGCAGGACATTAATTTTAACCACAAACTAGCTTTTGAATAGAGAGGCATGACTCTTTCAACGCTCAAGTTCCAACTTTTTTTCATTTAGAAACCCCTAACTTTTCAGCATATATAAGAAATCAAGCCACATGGAAGCCTCTAGAATTAGTTAAAAAGAAAATTGAAAAAAAAAAAATCAATACAAAAGTTAGGCTGAAAGTGAAGACCTAATCTTTGTTTGTTCAAAGGATTTCTCTCTACTACTATCAGTCAGGAAACATCTTCCAAAACAAATACCAAGTTTTCACCTTTTCTGCAATTTCAAGCAATTCAGCTGCAGTTCCAACATCTGCAGCCAAACAAAGATTACTCTCCTTCTCAGCCATTATCTCGAACAACCTCTTTCCACTTGGATTCTTAGACAACTTTGCCCTTTCCCTAAATGACAAAGCCTTGACCCTCTTAGGCTTCCCTAACTTTGCCAATGCAGCAACCCTCTGATTCTCTTCCAAGAATTTCATAACAATCTCCACCATATCCCTCTCGAGCTTTCCCTTTTCCCTCAAAATGTTCACCATTTCAATCAACTTAACAATTGAATGCAGCCTGATCCCATTCTCCTCCAAATTCTCTCTCCCACCTTGTTCTCTATCAATCAAAACAACAGCATCGCTAACCTTCAACCCTGCAGCACGTAGGGGTGCAGCAGTTTCCAATACTGAAGTTCCACTGGTAACTAAATCCTCAATGATTAAGCAACTTTGTCCAGCCTTGAAATCACCCTCAATAGCTTTAGCAGTGCCGTAGTCCTTGATTTCCTTGCGACGCATGACCATGGGAATATTCTGTGTGACTGAGACACAGGTGGCAATGGGTAAAGCAGTGTAAGGGACACCACATACAAGGTCAAAGGAAGAGGAAGAGACAGAGGATATCAGTGTTTGGGAGACTTGGCGGAGAAGGGGAAGGGTATGATATAATGAGCCGGAGGTCTAGATATATTGGTGAGGAAATGCCAGATTTTAGCTTGAAGTTGCCGAATTTGACAGCTGAGATCTCGTGGAGATTAAGAACTAGGGACTCCATCAACAATGGTGCTGACATTCCCTCACAGATAGTGTGTGTTCTTCAGAGAGTGTTACAAGAATTGGTCAAGATCTAATTTTGAGACTGCCTCTGTCATTTAGTGGACAATACCATCAGCCAAATAACATTTCAGAAATATAGATATAAGCGCAAAGAATGTACAAGTTCTTATCCTGAAACCTTAAGCATGAGAATTGGAACTAATAACATAAACTTCATCATACTATTCTCATATTATGGAAGCAAACAATTCCTGACTTCATCACATACACCACAAAAAATAGTATACATTCCTAAACATAGCTGACAAAACCAAATATAAACCAAATAACATTGTAGATTCCAAATTTCTGACATTTCATCGTCAAAATTAACTAAACCAGAGCTCAGCCACAATGCAGCAACCCATAAAAACTTTGAAGCTAAAATAAAACTAGACTATATTATCATGAAAGCAATTAGTGGTTAGAACAAAGGGTATGATAGCATTGAGACGTGTGTATGGGTGGGTGTGTGGATGCAGGATTCATCTACTACAATCTCAAAATTGGGTCATGACACAAAACAGAGTCTGACTCAAGAAGATGACAATGTCCGCAGAAGAAAGGTGAGCTCTAACGGCAATTCTCACAGAAGAAGACTGGAAAACGGCAATGTTCAGCGGGGGAGGAACCAGAGAGTGCAGAGTGTGCTATACCGGGAAAGGGCGCGAAAAAGCGTGAAGAGATAAAAGGGCGTAACCCCAAAAGAAAATAAGAGAAACCCACCCGTTGGTTAGTCGCCACCGGAATGCTATCGACGGTGTAGGCGTCGGAGAGGAGAGGAAAGGAAAGTGAAGCTTCCAGTGGGAACCGGCAAATTCTTATGTATGCCGTTAGCCTGCTTCGGGCCGCACTAGATTATAAAGTAAGCAACTTTCCTGTTGTTTGAGTGACAAGGTCGCGTGTCGTGTTCCGGCAACAACACCATTTGTTCCGGTTTTGTGCGACTCATGTTAGCCTATATTAGATGCACGAGTATCTAGGTTAACATAGAGCAATAATAATAACGATGTTAATGTTAATATTTAAATATTTATATTCAAATGATATAGCATGTTTCCTGGAAAAAAAAATTATTCAAATGCACTATTAATTATTATTTATTAGGACGTAAAAAAGTGTACTGATATTAATAAATAATAATAGAGAGATCATATCCTTCCTAAAGATATGATGAAATTACTCAACACATATTGATAAAAAAGAATTACTCTACATATACTGAATTTTAACATTTATATTTCCTTTTTATAAATTACATTTAATCAATATTATCTTATATAAGTTATTCATCATTATTCTTTAATTATTATTTTTTGTTTTGTATATTTAGAATATTTTCCAACCAACAGCTAATAAATAATTTCTTTCAAGGTATAAAGATAAATTGAGTTTTTCTTCTTCTTTTTTCCGACAACGTGTGTACTTTTTACACGCATGGTTAAGAACTTAAGATTGAACCTCTAACATCATAATTAAGAGACCCAATTATCCGCCTATTTTATCGAAGTTTATTGGTGTCAATCATGAGGTTGAAATAGCCATAACTTTTTAGTATTAGATCAAAACCTCTTCCACAATACGTATAAACCAAGAACTATGTATTTGTATTATTAGGTTCATTTGCAGAGGAAGAAACGATGGGTTTACAAAAATGGTTTTTTAATTTCTAGTCCGTCATACGCAAAGAGAGAGATGGCTGCATCTTCTGAGCTCTCTTTTTAAATAGTTATGAGGCATTAATCACAATTGGGTTACTAACAAACAAACAAAAATCATAATTGGGTGGGCGTGGAGTTATGAATCCTATTCAATAATTGAAAAAATAAATAGCATAACTCATAATTTATTAATAGTATAGCTTTTTAATAAAACAAATATAACTTTTTTAAGTCTTCCGTATTTGTTCTTCTATTAAAAACAATTATATTCAAGCCTATCCTAGCAAGAATTCAACCCTCAGTATATCATATTATGAGGTGTAAATGACGTTTCTTCAGCTAATGAAATTGAAATCTTACTGAATTAATATCGATAAATGATGCTTTTTTATTTTGGTGAAGAATGAATTCATTCTCAAAAGAATACTATAAAACAAAAGCCCATGTCTAATCAATAAAAGTTACTCTAAATGATAAGTGACTCAATTTCATTAAAGCTCTGTTTGGTTAGAAGTAAATGGAGGGGAGGGGAGAGACTTCATTTTTCTCATTTGGTTCAAAATTTTTAGAGGGGAAGGGAGCCAATCCCTCCCCTTATTTGGCTCCCTCCAAATTGGTATTTTTTGGAGGGAGAGTTAAATTTGTTGACTAATTTACTCTCATTATTTTTATAAAATTACGATATTACCCTTGGAACACAATCACACTGTATGTCTGGCATAAGTTCGGTCTGGCTTTCTTTTTCTTGCAGAAGCTCGGTCTGTCTCGTCCTCATGGGTCTTCTTCTCGCTTTCTCGGAGCTCTCGGTCTGTCGGAGCTCTCGCCGTGCGTCTGGTCTGCCGTGTTCGAAGCCCCGCTGTGCGTCGTCCCGTCAGGTCCTCCTCTTCGAAGCTCTCACCGTGCATTCTCAGGTCAGATTCTTCCTCGCATTTGCTCGGTCTATCTTTTCTTTGAATCGTTCTTCGTCCTGGTTTTCTGCTTCGTTCTTCCTCGATCTGTTTGATTTGTGTTCTGAGATCTGTGGTTGTTCTGTTTTCTTCGTCCCGTCAGATGCGTGGCTTTGTTCTTTGTTCTGTTTTCTTCGTGTCTTTGAAGTAGTTCCCAATTCTGGATGAAATTAGGTATTGTTCCACTGAAATTGTTATCATTTATCCTACTGCAATGCACCACAATATGAAATTCATCAGAAAATACTATCATTATTTATTTTATAAGAACGCTATGAAAAAAAGTAACCAAGAGCATACAAATCTGTCAAATTCTTTAATTGCGAAAATGATACTGGTAAGGGTCCTGAAAATTTATTGGATGACAAAACCCTGAAATGAGAACAATGCCACTATAATCCATTAGAATGGAGTTTTAGATCTTCAAATATATTCCAATAAACACGAGAATTATAGGGAAAATAAGTCAAAAGTGTTGCCTTACAGAGTTTGCAGGTTAATCAGATTTCCAAGCTCAGGAGGAATAAGACCAGAAAATTGGTTTGTTTCAAGGCTCCTAATGGGAAATATGTTAGACGCCTTCAATTATTCGGACGCTGAATTGAAGGCTGTGGAAAATGTGCAGCATAGACTACTTTGTTAGTCCCCCTCTCTATATTATAAGATCGGTACTGTAATAAAGCCGTAATTATGTGTTAATTCAAGAGCACCAAATTTTAGTAACAAAAAACAAAGTGGCCAGGACAGCTGGATGAGCCTAAACATCTGATGTGTTTTGCCCCATTATGGTTTATTACTTTTGTTTTTAGCCATGGATCTTAATCATGTTTTGGCACCAATATGGAAGAGGTCATGAGACTAACAAAGCAAGTAATGTAAATACTATTTGAAAGAAAGAGAATATATATATATATATATTATTGATGTTATTGACCCCTTGCAATTACAACTGTTTGCTTGTATAGATTTGAGAGATTGAATTTTAAGGATGTTGATTGAATTTTACAACTGTTTCCCTGAAGTGTCCAGACAAGAATTATGCAGACGGTAAGATAACCAACCAGCGGGAGCATTGGGAATTTGGGATCAAGTCCTAGGAATAACTGGTCAAAGAAAAACAGCTATGGCAAAACTTACACTCACGACTTACCAAAACATATTATAAACAAAATAGGTTCGGATGGAGTCATGAAAATATCAAAGAATTATAATTTAGAAAGCTGTGACTGTGCAATTGGTTGATTCATTGAATTATTTTTTATTGGCTGTTCAGTAATTGAGCTTTAATGGTGTTTTAGATGCGATATTGCATTGAATATTGCTGGTTCTTTTGCTTCTGTCTGGAGAGTGCTAAGTTTGGGGTCTGTAAAGTCACATAAATCTTGTTTTCTGCTCGTACTATATATGATCATTGTTTTTTGCTGATGAATTTTGATTGTTTTGAAGTTTGGGATCATTGTTTTCTTTTGCTTCATTGAATATTGCATTGAATTTTGATTTTCTCAATAAGTTAGAATCTATTATATTATTATAGACATTTAAATATGTTGTATTATTACATTGACTTATATTGAGTTTAATTGAGGTTTGATCAGATATTGAAATTTGTTGTCTTATTGACTGTTATTTGCTTTATATTATTTGTTTAGTTTGCCATTAAAATTTAATTAGCTTTTCATATTGAGATTGGTATTATGTGATTATATTATTATGTGATAGGATGGCGCCAAACAATAATAAGGAAATTGTGAACTGGACAAGATTAATGGATGATGCCCTCGTTAATGCTTTCATGAATGAATATAATGAGGGTCACAAAGTTAATGGCACTTTTACAACTACAGCTTATGATAACATATGTAAATATTTGAGTGCTTTATTCGGCAAACAAATTGACAAGGAAAAGGTGAAAAATCGATGGAAGACTTTAAAGAGAAACTTTTCAGATGTTTATGACATTTTCAACAATTTGAGTGGGTTCGCTTGGAATCCAATAACTCAAGTATGGGATGCTGAGCCTGAAGTTTGGGATGCATTAATTGAGGTAAATTTCTTACATATGCATTGATTATATTATTCTTTAAAAATGAAAAAGTGCGCATTTGCAATTGAATTGCTTTTGTAATTTCACTTGTTTCAGGCTAAACCTAAAGCAGCATTATGGAGAACTACTTCTTTTCCAAACTATGAAAAAATGATGATCTTATATGGAACAGATAGAGCTAATGGAGATGAGAATGAGACAGCCCGTGAGTGGAGAAAGAGACGTCGTTCTCAAGAAGAAGTCACTGAAACCGTCAATGACATTAACAATATTGTCTCACAAAATAGAGCCACAATTAATGTTGAGCTTGATGGACAAGAAAATTCACCGGGACAAGAAAACTTACCTGACCAAGAGCACTCACCCACTATTAATAGTGCATGTAGTAAGAAGACAAAGAGTGTGTCTAAGGAGGAGGAGGCTAGTCTAAATGAGTTGACGGGAACAGTGTTAGCTGTGGCTGAGACAATTCAATAAGGAAATGTAATGATAGGACAAAGTTTCAAGAAGGTACCACAATTGTCAGGTGAAGAAATTTGGAAAATGCTTGAAGAGTGTGGGATTGATGCTGCAAGATTACCTGACATATATTGGTTTCTTATGACTGATAATGATAGGCTTAGAGCAGCAACTCAATGTCCAGCACCAGTATGGAAGGATGTGATAATGAGGATGTTTTATAGTTCTAATTAGATGATGACTTTTATTGATAATTTTTGTATATTTTATTAGCTAGATGTCAAAATGTGGTTCTTAAGCATGATCAATATATTAGATGCTATTGCCCAATATATTTTGTTATTAATGACGACAATTGTTGCTCAATTGTTATTAAGGACTAACATTGTTTTGTGCAATTATTGAGGGTATAAAATCATTAGTTTTATTAATTTTTTTCATAAAGTATTGTTTAATATTTAGATTAATTTACTAATAAAATTATTTAATTTATTTATTTGGGGTGAAGAAGTAAAAAAAAATTTGACAAGATTAGGGTAACTTTAAAAAAAAATTATACAATTTGAGTTTATATGTAAAATAAATTTGTGTGATAAAATGTTAAAAAAATATATTATTGTACACGAGTATAATGATAATTTAATTATTACCTTCCCTCCCCTCTCACCTTAAATCAAACAAAGGATCATTAAAAACCCCTCCTCTCTCCTTCCTTCTAATCAAACCAAATAAGGTATCTTAAAAACCCTTCCCTCTCCTCCATCCTCTCCCCTCAAACCAAACATAACCTAAGGGTCTGTTTGATTCAAAGGGAAGGGAGGGGAGGAGAGGAAAGGGAGGGGGGCTCCCCCCTAATTTGGGAGGGGGGGAGGTTTTGGAGGGAAGAGGCTCCCCTCCACCTAACCAAAGGAGCCCCCTCCCCTCTCCCCCAATCAAACACACCCTTAAGCAAAGTCTCGAATTTAAGTTGTGTATGTAAAAAATTTTTATTGAGAGACTCATCCACCATAGTTAGATGTGCCACCCGGGTTGAATTCAGATTAGTTAGGACGAAGCTCTGGATATCGGATGGGCAACCAAAAAGACAAACCCCGTGTCCAAGAATTCAGAGTACAACGCGACTAAGATTCAAACGAATGTAAGAAGTGGGCCTATTCAGCAAAAGCCGATGAAGTTCATTGCGCTGAGAGTGTGGTTCATATATATATATTTGGCGAGAGTTTAAACTCCAACCTAATATATATATATATATATATATATATAACAATTTAATTGAGAAAAATCTACCCATTATGTATATTTTTGTTGAGAGAACCTACTCTTTGTACTTAACAAAAAAGTAACAAAAAAGAAAAAAAGACACCTTTTATTTGCCCACCAATTTTAACCAAATTACCTAGTGAAGTATTGATTATTTTGATATCTTAATTATGATTCACCTCCCGAGTTATTACTGCCATTTCAAATTCAAATTCGTTGGTCAATGAAAGTTCAGAGTCTGCAACAGTGTTATTATGCTGAGAAAGTTTGAAACACAGTACTGTTGCGGGCTATAAATTCTAGCCAGAGACAATCAGGATCCCATAACGGTTCAGACAGATGGCAGACACAAACACATCTGAAACCAGCCAACCATCCAAATAAAACAATATGTGCCCAAACAAACAATATTTTACCCCATAAAAGGTAGTATCACTGGGCTGTATCTATTCTATTACATAATGATTAATGAGTAGTCAGAGTAATTGCATGTTTCATCAGAAAGGTCATGGAGAGGATAAAACTCAAAAGCGTAATTCTGAGGTGTTTGAAGGATCTCCATAAGTCATCAATAATGTTATGGTGAGATGTAAAAATGTCAACGTGATATGTTTTCATTAGAAAGAGCTTTCCGAAATCTTGTTCTAATGAATTATATTCTCGAATGGCTGAACTATCAAATTCCAGCTCAAATTCATAAATGAGCACAAACAAAGAAGCAGCCACTGGTTAAATCTGTCAAACTAATAGCATCCTTGTGAAAACTTCAGGAAATGTGGGGGTAATGAAAAACACATTTCAATAGCTCTCCAAGAAGACAATGTGCATTGGTTTACCTTCATTCCATGACAACCTTGGCACCAAGAGCTTTCATTTTCTCCATTATCTGTTCTCCTTCTTCCTTAGAAACTCCTTTCTTTATAATGGATGGTGTTTTTTCCACTAAATCCTTCGCTTCCTTCAAACCCAAAGCTGTAAAACCCCTGACTTCTTTGATGATTTTAATTTTTGATGCTGGCTCATAGGATTCCAATTTTAACTCAAATACTGTCTTCTCTTGCTTCTTCTCCTCTTTGGCTGCAGTAGGTGCTTTCATTGCCATTCCAGCCAAATTAGCAGCAGCTCCAGGTTTCATATATCCCACAGTAGGCATCTCCTTCAGTCCCATTTTCTTCATCAGAATGGGGCCCAATTCTGCGGATTCAGCTAGTGTTAGAGATGCCAATTCATCGACAAGCCTGAAAACTCTATCTGATGGAGGACTTTGATGCTCGGCAGGATCAAATGTTGCAGGATCAAAGTCAGCTGGGAGCCTTCTTTGGTCAATTTCCACTTCCTCTACATCCTCTTCCTCTTTCCTTGCAGCTTGACCAAAATATCTCGAAGGGACATTCAAATTACTCAGATTAAGCCCTATTACAGTCAACCCCAGAGATTGTCTATATGACCCATTGGGTATATGACTCCTTAATCTTAATAGCAAGCTCATTCTAAGCTAGTAGGATTGTTATCTGTCTCAAAATGTCAAATCAGACCACTAAAGCATACATTGGGAACTCTTATTCCAGCAAGCAAACACCTGAAAGGACCAGAAAACAGAACATCAATACATATCATTTAGTCTTGAGTTAACAGATAGTTTATTAGAATCCAGAGTAGATCAGGAAATTAAACCTTAAAATTACAGAACTTGATAGACTACAAATTATAAAATGGAAAAGGGAAAAGAACACCCAATAAGAAACCCCAAAACATCCTGAAGTGATGGAATCCAGCTCAGGCACATGATCCAATTCCAATCACATAATGCCGCGAAAACCTCATGTTACAATTCAACCCAAAAAGGAGGGGGGCACCGCAAATGATAATGTAACTAGATCCTTAGATACAAATACCCTAGTTAGTCACTCATAATCATAAGTCACAATCTTCACTGGCTAAAAGACAAAACCACGCCCAGAAAATTCGAACACTTTCACCGAAAATCGAAATCCTCCAAATGTGCAGGGACTGGATGTATCGGATCATGCATCATCCTCCAAAACATTTGATTTTAAAGACAAAGAAAAGCAGACAGTTGACTCTTACCTGGAGAACGCGCCGGAGAGATCGGCAGCCACCGTGGACGATGGCCGTTGAGTTGCCTCCGTCGAAAGCACCAGAGCACAGATGAAATTTCCCTTGCGGGCGAGCAGCTCCAAGGGGTTTAGCGTTCTGCGGATTACCCTATCAGGGTTATTATTATTCCAATAGGGAATAGATTATCCGATTTTCAGCTCAAACATTAGTTCATATACCAAGCAACCAAATTTGTTGACCTCACTCTAGTTTTATAGAAAAGTAAACTAAAATGATTTAAATTTTATTGTAATTGTAATTATATGGATGGATGAATTTATTATTTTAAAAGTATATATTTCTGTTTACATTTAATTTTCTACTGAGAGTCTGAGATAGTACTTTTTAAAAAAGTTGTCATATTCAATTGTGTGTGTTGGTTAATGAAAGTCATTTTAGTTTAAAATATTAGGTCTTGTAGCAAAAAATAATTAGGTATTGTAAATAAAAAATATATATTTAATAAGCATACAACTTATACTAATAAAAAAATGGATTCAAATCCTCGCATGCTATTGATATAAAAATAGTATTCATCAATAATCAATAACTTATAAATATTTCTATAACCTTTCATTAAATCAAAATAGTTAATTATTATAATTTTATGACTTATTAAAACCTTTGTCTGTTAAAAAATCGGGGAAATACACACGGAATAAAACTACACTATATCTTCACAACCATTAGGGACCATTTAGTTTAATTGCAAGACCTGAGAATGATGACTCAGCTTACATTACCAATCAATGTGTTTGGTTGCTCTTTGATACGGTGATGGTGTTTACCATCGTAATGAATATTGCCATAAATTTGGTAATCCATAATCATAGCTTTCACTCTATGAATCCACAATACAATATTTTAAAATGTCATATTTACCCTCTAATTTAATACATCCTCTCTAGAATCACTCATCTTCATCCTTCTCTACCATCTTCTTCATGGTATTCATCTCCATTGAATAAAATTGATGTTTTTAGGGTTTCTTCACATTTGTTTTCTTCATTGCTACCATTTTTTTTTATTTGGAACCTTTATGGCTATTTCAATGGTGATAAGGAAGTTGATCCAATAAGGATGGTTGTAAGATGAATCATTCTGTGTCTTCCCCTTTTTGCTTGATCTTTGGAGAAGTAGGGTTGAGGAAGGAGGAGGGAATGACAACGATGATAGGTTATTGCCAATGTTGGAGGAAGAAACTAGAGAGTAAAGGGAGTGTTTGCCCTCCCCTTTCATCAAGGGTAACTCCCTCAACGTAACTTAGTGATGCTAATGATACCCACTTCTTCATTGAGTAGGAAAGGTTGTGAGATCGATCCTCAAGTCAACCATTAGGAAGGTTTAGGGAAGGTATACCACCATGCACCCCTATATGAGTAAATAGACTCGAAAGGATCTTACTCTCCATTCTACCCAAAAATAGGGGAGTTACCCTTGATGAAGGGGGAGGGTGAACAAGGAGAATGACAAGAAGAAGAAATGAGGGAAGAGGGTTTTTAAGGGCATTTTTGTCCTTTCATTTTTTTATTTGTATTTAAGTAGATATAAAAATAATCTTGATTTTATGATTACAGTCACTAACATGGGAATTGAGAGAAGTTGTATCACTACTTTATGAGCATCAACGCTGTGGGACGAAATCTTTTCCCCTCCACCCCCATTTTGAAAAAGTATTTAGTAGCTGAAGCAAGCTTAGGAATCTAAAACATGACATCCAACTTTCAGCATGGAATGTGCTAATGCTTCTAATGATACAAGAATTACAAAGAAAGGAGTACAATATGATGCCTCAACAATAATCATTACTCACAACCTATTAGCAAGATGAGATAATTCATCATTAACCTGTGAAAATGGGTTAAGTTGATTTGAAAACAGTTCATGCATCTCAAAAGAGAATCGATACCCTCACCCTTCTGTCCTTCCTCTTTTCTATAAAATCTCCTTCACTATTCACCGATTAACTCCAAACCTCAAGTAATTAAGAGATTATCTCAAAGTAAGAATGACAAGTTTCTAAAATTTAAACAAATAGGACCCTAAGTTTTTAATATTTAAAACATCCCCAAAAGATCTTTACAAACTGAATATCAGACTCCATTTTTATATGTGGAAGCATGGGATCACAAAAAGAATCAGTGCATTTACTTAAAATTAGAAAAGAGTGAAATAGTCAAGAAAATGAGGCCTGTGCCCCAACTCATGAGCCTTTGTGCCATACGCCGCAACACATTGTACTCTTTTTGACAGCAAAAATATACTATCACTTGACAGCAACTGAGGCAATTTTTAATGGTAATCTATACACAGCCTCATACTTCTATCTTTCTTTTTCACAAATAGCACTGGCAAACCCCACAGTGATATACTTAGTCTAATGAACTCTTTTTCTAACAATTTTTCTAATCGCTTCTTTAACTCATCTAGTTTAGATGGAGCCATGCAGTATGGAGCCTTAGAGATATGCTCAATATCGGGTACTAGGTTAATTGAAAACTCAATCTCTCTTTCTAGATATGCTCAATATCAGGTATTAGGTTAATTGAAAACTCAATCTCTCTTTCTGGTGGTAATCCTGACATCTCATCAATAAATACCTCAGGAAATTCATTCACAACCCTAATCTTATCCAAAGCACCATCATAAATCCCATGCATTAAAGAAAACACTAAAACATCTGACACCTTTCACGGTTTGACTTCTTCACTTGAAGAGCAAATAGAAGTTTTGGCATATTAAGGTTTATTACTAAAACAGTGTCTTCAGGAATTATAGGAGTTGTAGTATACATTAGCAAGAAAACTATCTTCTTATCATAGTCTAGTGTCACTCCATTAATGACAACCAATCTATCCGAATAATTACATCAATTCCTAATATGGGCAAAAAAATCAAATCAACTAATGTAATCTTATCCCTAAATTTCAACTCAACTTTCAGACATGTACAATTAGTTTTCACAAATACACCAATCGGTATAGATATATTCATCAAAACAGGCATCTCAATCACAAGCAGTTTCAACTTTTCCACACACTCATCAAATATAAAAGAGTGAGTGGCACCAGAATCAAATGAAGCAATAATTTTAGTACCACAAAGAGAAATAGTACCTTTAATGAGCTTTGGCGAAGCTTCAACTTCTTCTTTAGACATAGTGAAAACACGACCAGGAATGGCAGACCTTTGGTCAAGTGCACTAGCATTCTCTATGCAATGTTGCATTATGTGGCAAGTCTTGTGGCATATGAAGCATGTCCAGCACTCCTATTATGGTATTTCTCATACTTGTTATACTATGGTGATCTCATAAGTCCAGCAATAGTAAGTGTGGAGTCCTACCTTGAAATCTAGTTTTGACCTCCCCTATTCCTAAGTGCATTGCCCTTGGACTGGGATCCTTTGGATTGAAATTCCTTTTGAAAATGCTTCTTAGCACCCTTGGCACTAAACCCTCAAGATGATTCAGAATTGAAATCGATCTTCTTACTCACACCACTGGTAGGACCCATATATGAAGAGAAACAACCCTAGCTATCTCACTTCTTATCATCAACTACTCGATCTCTTCTAGCAATGGCTCTAAACTTATTACACATCACCTCAAAAGAGGTAATCTCAAAGGTTGCCAACTACCTGCTATATGCAAGCTGCATCTTGTTTAAGAATTATTTGGCCTTCCACTCTTTATCGTCATAATGCCTCAAATAAGTGAAATACTTTGATAGCTCATTAAACTTGGCAATGGACTCCTTCTAGTTTATATTGCCTTGCTAAAGTAGGTGGAACTCAGATTCCTTCTTTGCCCAGAAAATAGATGGGAAGTAGTAAGCAAAGAATCTTCTTTTAAACTCCTTCCACGTGAATAAAGAGCCATCAGCTAACTTCACACCCTCCTACCATTGTTTGGCAACATCCTCTAACATAAAAGTGGCTAAGAAAATCTGTTGCTCTGTTGTGCATGTTATCATCGAGAAGATAGTCTCCAACCAGTCAATCCATTTCTCCCAAACCCTATCCTCCATGTAACCGTTAAAGTGAGGAGGATTTAGTCTCGTGAATCTCTTAAGTGCATAATTAATGGAGCCCTCATGCTTGTTCTCAATTGGCCTCATTATACGTGCTAGCATCTTTGGTGCACTCTCCTCATAGTGCTTATCATCTTCGTGCCCTTACACTTCCTCATGTATCTCTACACGCTTCTTCTTCTCATTGTTCCCTCCAACTTTCTCAACCGTTCCACTATGTAATGACTCTCAATTTTAAATTGCACAGAATTTTCTTCCAATAGATATTTTAGTTAAATAAATTTTATAGTAAGTAGAAATTGATAGTTTAGAGGAACTTATACAAAAAACTTTTTTGAGGATCCAAAGTTTAAATTTTTCTTAACAAAAATTTGGTTTTAAATTATAGAAAATTTTGTACTTTTTTGATAATATTTTTGTGATTTTTTTTGTGATTTCTCATGCTCTTTCTTATAATTTTTCCATAAACTTCTTGAATCAAATTTTAACTCTGCGTGTGAAATAAAAACAGAGCATTCCTTTCATTTTTTTCCTCAATGCCATTACTTTCCTTTGGTTCTTTATCATCGGTCAATTCCTTTGGCTTTTCTTGTTGCTTTCCTTTGGTTGTTGTCAATCTGTGCCTTCATTGCTGTTGGATTTTCCTCCGTTCTTCTCTCCGTTTACGTTCGTCAGCTATTGTGGTTCTGGGTTGCTTTATTCTCTTCCCCTACCATCGCCTTCAGATCGGTACAAACGTGAGGTGAGTGGTCTTCAACTTCTTCTGTTGCTGTTGCGTTTCTGTAGCTCGAAGAATTTTTATCGTCGGATTTTCTCTCTGATTTGCTGTTCGTTGTTGTTGCTGCTTGGTGGCTGACGATGTGCTGTGTTTAGTTTCTATCTGTTCTTCCTCCTCAACTGATTGGCATCACGTGTGTGTGTGTGTGTGATATTCATCCTTCCCTCCCTTTTCAGCTAAGGGTGTTGTGGGAGTGATAGTTATAAGCTGAAATTCTTCTCTATTTTTGTTGAAAATTTCTGCCTTCACTCTTCTGGGTTGCTGTTATGATTAGATTGAGGAATTTAAATTGTTGATTAGTTGATGTTATGCATTATTTGTTGGAAATTGATGAAGTTGTTGGGATTACTTGATTGTTTATTTCATAATTTTGTCAATAATAAATACTGTCAAGGTATTTGTAAAAATGCTTGAAAAGAGAAATTGGTAAAGATGAGATTGTTTAATTTTTATATTAGAACCTTGAGAAGTTATTTAGGCTAACTGAGAAAGTATATGTTTTCACATAAATTGTGAAGTTGATTTACCTATTGAAATTGTATAGTACCTAAAAGGAAGTTATTAAACTAAGTGATAATCAAGATTTTGTTGAGCTTGGAATAAGAGTTATGTTAATGATGGTGGTTGAATGTTCCCTAGTGTTGTTGACTATTTGATAGAAGTTGTTGAAAGGTTAGTAAAGATTTAAGAGATTAATGTGAAATTTTAGGATTTAGCAATGATTTTGAATGTTAGTTTTGTTTGTTTATTATAAGAAAGAAAATTTATAATGACATAAAATGTGTTAGTTTATATACTAAATTTATTTAGGGCATCATTAGAGTAAGCAAGAAATTGAGCGAGTCTAACTATAAAATTTTTAAAAATAAATTAGGTGAGTGGGTCGTGTCACAAATAATTTCTTGCAAAGTATTTATATAATTTCTTTACTTAAATTTTAAATTTTGATATTATTCTTTTATAAGTTGTATAAACATTCCTATCAATTTTATTTTTATGACTTATGTTACAAATAAGAATTGATTGAAGTTAATATAGAATAAATGGTTCTAATTTTTTGAAAGTAATTTAATTATTTATTATTATTATTATTATTAATATTTAATTTTATTTGATATGAAACTTTTAACACAATAATTTGTGAAAGTAGGAAATGAAAATGAGTTTAAAAATGAAAGATAATAATTTAACGGTATACTTTGGAAATAAAAATATTAATTTTTTTTTAAACTCCTTGCACGATTGATTATTTTTACTAAAGGGATTGAGTTCAGAATGATAGATGCTAATGATAGTTTTGTTAGCCTTTGGCATGTCATGATAAACCTAACTAGTAAAGTGCTTGTAGGAGGTGCTGATCTTGTGCGTCGGCCAACACACATGGAATAGAGGGATGAATATTCATAAGTATCGTACTCATGCTTATTTCGTGGGCTTCATGCCTACACTTATTTCATTCCTTTAAGCTGTACTTGTTAGTAACTTATCCTCATGAACTGTGTGTTTGTGTTTGTTAATTACTTACTCTCATGGACTGTGTGTCTACGCTTGTTAATTATTTATGATTAAATCCCACTAAAACGTGAAATTTTGAAATTTTATTATTTTTAAATTTATTTTATTGAACAAATTGTTATTTGATCATATATGATTTTATATTGTAAATTTCCTCCTAGATTGGATTTAAAAAATTTATTGTTTTATATTAGTTATTTACAAACATTTTTTTAATCATCTCATCATTCGAATTCTTTTTCTATATTTTTATTAGTTGTATGATTCTTGATAAATTATAAAATTTCAAATTATTGATTTATTTTAAACTAAATTTTATTAATCACTACTTTCACATGTTTTATTTATAATTTTGATTAAATATTAAAGTTGACCTTATGCCTCTCACTGACCATTGAGTGGTTATATTGCTTTTCGAAACAGCTAAAGCACATGTTAGTCATTTTGTTAACGCAAATGTATATTGTATTATGCAAATTGCAACTTAGTGCTCCACGTATCTCGTAGTTAGATCATAGTTCTATTTTACCAGTATATAATCTGCTAGTATGGAGCTAAACTCCTTTGCTAAATTGGCTAATATGTTTTGTTATTGTAAGAATTCTAAGAGGTCCAAATTATAAGGAAGACTGTACCAAAATTTCTACAAATGTTTAAAACTTTGTCGACTTTATAATTATATACATTTATATTAGAGACCATTTTTTATTGGTAGGAATTCTTTATTGATATTTTATCTTAATATTCGGTTGATTAAGGCTTATGGAATGTGAGTTTCTTTCATATTCTCTGCCATTCATACCCTTAGTACCAAGGTGTGACACACCGCACCCTTCATTAGGCTTTTTGACAAGGATTCTATCATGTTCATCTAGTCTTCTCTCAATTTTATTCATCATTGCTCTTAATTCAAGTGATACATCATCATTTCCCATAAAGCATACAGGTTGTTCATGACCTTATCCTAACTCTACTTGTTCTTCGTCATTTGGGACCATCTCATCTTCAATCTTTATCGAGACTTCTTACTCTTGTCTCAATATATTCGCTAGAATATTGCTAGCCGTATTTCTTGTTTGTATCATTCTCCTCTCCTAGAGATGGAAGTAATCCCGCAAAAAGAAAATGATTATTACTAGCTCAATAAAGAGAAACAGTATGTGTATAATGATAATTGCCAACTCCATATGCAAATGTACAAACAACAATCACAACTCAACACGAAATCCACAGACTAGTTCTCAAACAAGAGAAACTGATATCGAGTTGTAAAATCTCTTTCACTATTCACCGATTAACTTCAAACTTCAAGTAATTAAGAGATTATCTCAAAGTAGGAATAAATAAATTTATCAAATTTAAATAAATGGGACCCTAAGTTTTCAATATTTAAAACACCCCAAAAAGATCTTTACAAACTGAATATCAGAGGTCATTGTTATATATGGAAGCATAGGATCTAAAAAGAATCAGTGCATTTGCTTAAAATTGGAAAACAGTGAAATAGTATAGAAAATGAGGTGTGCGTCGCGGCTCATGAGCCTCTGTGCCATGTTTTGTTGCTCAGGCACAATGCACCGCAGCATATTGCACCCTTTTTTACAATAGAAATCTATTGTCATTTGATAGCAACTGGGACAACTTTCGGCACGCTATATTTCTTCGTCTGATGTTCGATTAAAGTGATCTAGGTATCTATAGAAAATTTTATCCTAACTCTAGTTATTAACTTTAGTTTCACAATTAGTTATCTCAATAAAAGTTGGACACTCATTTCAAAATTTTCTCTTTTTCACCATTTACACATAATTTGAGTGCCCAAAATTCACATGAAAAGCCAAAAGCTACCAACACCATCCAAACCACACTTAATGGACTAAAACGAACCTATGTAATGCATCACATCACTAGCAATACTCATGAAACACATTTTCATTACTCAATCCCTTAATTTCAAAATAGAAAGGGAAGCTTTAATCTCATAATTCATCTATTATTCATCATAATTCACATGTCATGCACTATTCTTACTTGCACTCTGCTATAGATCTCACAATCCAACGTATACACCTTAAGGCCCAAAATACACTATAAAATTTAACAAAACTCATAATCCAAGTAAGTTACATCATGAACTAATCCTAATTGGCAATTTCATGCAAAAATATACACATAAATACTTCAAAAAGAAAAGGAGACCTACTAATAGGATAACAATCCTATGCCTCTAGCTATTTCCCTCTGTCTTGTCCTCTTGAGCTAATTCCCGTAATATTAAAGATAGTAAGGTGAGTACAACTATTCAGTAACTAAGGTTTATCTAACTTATACTAACGCATGTCAATCAAATTAAATGCAACTGACAAAGATAATCAATTTCAATTCATTTAATATGTTCGAGAGTATAATTTAAATTCTCATTCATAGTACACATGCTAATGAAATAATGATTGAATAATACATTTTCATATATAAATAAGACTCATCACATGTTTTGTTTCACTAAGGTCACAGTACAGACAATCATTGTATCCTTTAATTACTATATGTATAATCACACATCCCTTATACCCTCCTTATTTCTCTAACATAAAACCGTAGATTATAACACATTGAGATCGTCTATAAACTGAGACTACCATAGCCAAAACATGTGTAAGGCATTACCCAACTAAAGTTTCCCATCTCACTGGTGAGTCACAGTTTTCCCCATTTCTCACACTATAAGGTGTCATTCTCCCTAGACTAGTTTTCTTATTGAATAAGTAGACAACTAGGTAGGTTTAAGTCTCTCGTTGAACTAGTGGGACAACCACTCATTGAATAAGTAGAACAATATGAATAATAAATCAAGCTTTGATAGAAGTCTTACCACGTGAATTTAATAATCTACTTCTCTTCTTAGGTGAACTCTCGCCTCTCATGATCATGCAATACATAAATATGTAATAACCCATAGCATGCAAGTGTTCACTACTCAAGCATGCACAATATCTGATATTCATCACATAATTACATTTGACACACATCATCAAACTCCACAACACATAATATCATTAAACTCCTCTATCACAATATCGTTGAACTCCACTTAACATACAATCACATTATTGAACTCCACATCATAAACATTCATATAACTCTCATGAAAACACAATTTCATTAAACTTTTCACTTTCTAAGTCATTGAACTCTTTATGACACAACAATCATTGAAATCGAATCACATCATCAAACTTTGAATGAAAACATTTCATTAAACTTTACAAGACTACTATAACAGATTTACAAGTAAATCATGCCACACTTGCATTTTCATTCAATCTCACACATTTAAATTATCAAATATAATTCAATAAATTAATTAACATACAAAGGCACTAGAAAAATTTTTCTCAATTACCTCAAATGATTAAGAGGTTAAAAGTTTCACCCCCCAAATACTCACTCCTAAAGCTTTCGTGAAGCTTGAATGGTGTTAAATATACTTACTCTACAAGTAATCGTAATATAATTCATCAACACCTCTTTTTAGATAATTTTCACTATTAACTCAAACACTTCACTCCTAAGATTTAACTCTTCTTTTACAAGGGTACCTATAGGGTTTCTTAATTTTTTCTAATTTTTATTAACCTCATTGAACTCTTAAATAATCATTAATGGAGACACATTACTCCAACTACCATATTTATGGTGGAATTTTTAAGCATTTAATATCTCCCAACCACCAATACTCACAAGCCATAAATACTAAGTTTCATTAACTTAATCAACTCTCATTAACTTTATTTAAGTTAATAGATTCTGACCCATGGTCTCTACAGATCAAAATTTATCATTCTTAACCAAATCCTAACTTCCCAACTGGAGAAAATAGAAGAGAAAGTTAGATTCAAGCTTGAAAAATTTACCTCTAGTGTTTAGAAGCTTTAAAATATTCCCAATGCTTCCAAACACCAAGCCCTAACAGAGCTCCTTACGTTCTCCTTCGTTCACTCTTTTGTTTTTCTCATCTTTTGTATCAGTTTGTGTTCTTATTTTTGCAGAAAAGCAACCATGCACTGTAATGCATGGCATAGTTCTTGCCCAAGCGTATTGGCTCACATGCACCATAGTATATTATCCACAAGCCATAGCATGTGGCACAAAATTACTAGTGTCAAAGCTAAGCTAGGAGATGTAGTTCATCCACTGAGGTGCATCCAGATAGAGGGAGACATAAGAAAGAGGAGAGGGGTGGAGGGCAAAGGAAGAGACAAGAGAGAAAGGAGGGAGGGTGCTAGGAATTTTGGTCAAATAATAATCAATCCCATGATTGATTTTCCAATATTACGGGTGGGTGATATTGAGTAATCCCACCTAAAAAGGATTGGGACTGGGATCAAATTTCTCACTGCCTCCTAAAAAATATAAAAAAAGTAATATTATCCAATACCAATCTAAATCCCACCCTTACAACCCTTTATACCAAACAAGGCCTAACTTCTTGCCAGGTTGGTTAAGGTAAGGGTGTTTAAAACTACACCAAATTAAAAGAAACAAACTAAATAAAAAAATAACTTACCAAAGTTGATTGATAATCAAGATTTCTTTGATTTTTAGGTCTTATAAATAGAACTTTAACCCAAACTTGGTTGAAATTTTCAGACTATTTATTTATCAATAAATTATCCTAAGTTCTCCAACCCAATCCAATATAACTTTATATAACCCTTTGCAAAATAAGCCCAAACCCAATCGATCTCACATTCTTATAAAATATGCTTATGATATGTAAATCTTTGAAAAAGAAAAACCATCCAAGTTTAATTCACATTTGAACCAAACCAAAGAGAAAATAGAACCTAATTGATTACCAAGCAAATCAAAAAGAACCCAGGCTTAGGTGAACCAATTGGTTTAGGTCGATCGGTTTAGTTTTTGCCCAAGATCAAATGAAACTAAACTTATGAACACTCTTTGTTTAAGGTTTAGTTTCTCAAAACTATGATATAGAACAATAGGAAAATTGACAATTCTATAGGTTAAACTTATGCTAATAAATTTAAGTAGCATTTGGATTGATAGATTTGAATTTTAAATTTCAAATTCACATTTAACATACATGTATTTAGAATAATTTGTTTAGATACTTCACAAAATTTTAAAGGAAGAAAAGAAACAGAGTTAAGATTTGAAGCAAAAATAAAAAATGTTGGACTTACATTTATTTTTCAATCAACAAGATATGAAAATGAGATATGAGAAAAAAAAATATGAAAGTGATAGATATATTAATAGTGAAAACAAGAAGAAAATAAGAGATTTGAAGTGACTGATTTTTAAATAATTAGGGTGTAGAGATAATTTAAAATTATAAAAGAATTATAATAAAAAATAGATTTAAATTTGAAATAAATCCAACTAGATAGATTTTTTTGTATGTAACTAGAGATTTGGTCCAAATTCAAATATCATTGATTCAAACACAACATTAGCCTATTTACTTAAAAGAACAATATTGTTTGCTAAAAAAAATGCATTATTGCAAGGTGAATAGGTTAAGCCTAAGTCAAGTGAGGTTGCAAGCTCTTAAACTTGGAGCTGGCATCTCTCTATTGCCCCTTTGCTAAGAGAGCTGAAGAAAATCTGGACCATTTAGATTAATTTGAATAGTCTAGATTTAAAATTTTAATTTCTTTATTTTATATTTATTAAAATAAAAATTATAAAAACTATAAAAAATGTTTATAAATACCTTTATCATTAATTTGGTATATATTTAATTTGAAGAGTTTAAATTAATACTAATTTTCTTAAAAATTTTATAAACTGACTATCTAAATATATTCTAAACAATGCAGATTTAATATTAAATTTTTTTCATAAATTTCATAAATTTTTATTATGATAAATACAGTAAAAATAAAGATAATATTCTAATATTCACATTCGAAAAAATATTTTTTAAGAAATTATATGTTTAGATAGTCAATTTATAAAAATATTTAGCATTAAATTTAGACCTTTCAAATTAAATTTATACTGTCTAGATTGGTGATGAACATATTTACCAAAATTTTTTATAATTTTTAAATTCTATTGTAACAAATATAAAATAAAAATAAAAATAAAAAATTTTAAATCTAAATGGTTTAGATTTTCCTAACTTTCTCTGTAGTATGACCGCAGAGGCGTAGGCGCTCAGGGAGAGAAGCAAGGTCCCTTAAACTTGATAGACCCTTAGGTCGTGTTTGGTACGCAGGCCTGAATTTGAAAGAATTGGAATTGGCACGGGGATTGAAATTGGATTGGGATTGGGGCTTTAAAATTATGTTTGGTATAGAGTAATGATTGTAGGAAATACTTTCTTTCATTTTATTTTATAATTAACATAAATTATAAAAAGACTATAAAAAAATTGCCAAAACCCATCTTTTTGTCACTCATGAATCGGACCCAACCTCCCCTTGCCACCTATCACCCTATTCAACAACATGGAACTGGAAGCAAACACAGCAACAATTCTTGTATGTGATGGATCTCAAAGATTCGAAGGCAAACGCAATGACCTTGTTCAACATAGATTCGAAGGCAAGAAGGCGAGTAGATGTGAGAAGATGTAGTATTGGAGGACTGCAGGAGGTAGACGGAGGGAGAAGGGAGGAAGACGAAGGGAGAAGACTCGAACTAGTGGTGGATGACGGCGAGAGGTAGACAGAAAGAGAAGGGAGGAAGACAAAGGGAGAAAAGCGCCTATGGTAAAAGATGGAAGGAAGACGAAGGGAGAATGGTCGAAGGTAGATAGAGGGAGCAGGGAGGAAGATGAACCTATCAATGGTGGAGAACGACATCGATGCCAAGGACGGCTATGGCAGACTTGACTGTGTGAGAGAATGGTGAGGGATGGGGTTAGAGGTGAGGGTAGAGAGATGGGAGAGAAGGTGTGAGAATGAGGGTAATTTAGTCTGAAAAAAATCAATCTCAAGATTGATTTCCTAATACTAGGGGTGGTGGGATTGAGTAATTCCACATAGATGGGATTGGGCTTGGGATTAAATTTTTCAATGCTCCATACCAAATACAAAAAGCTGGTACTAGCTAATACCAGTCCCATCTCTTCAATCCATCCTACCAAATGGAGCCTTAAGTCTATCAATCTATTCCCACTTGTTTCATAATCAGTGTCAAGGGATGCTAGTTCTAGTAATGAAATGAAGAACAGTTTAATAATATTGGGCAAATAAATTTGAAAGAATATGTAGTGTGGGGTTTTTCATGAATTAGTCTAATATTTATTTAATATGTACAAACACTTAAATATTACTTTCTCTGTCCCAAATTATAATGTACTTTTAAAGGTATTTCTTCATTTCAAAATATAAAACACTTTTGATAGATTAAGGTTTCATTAAATATACTAATTCTAATACTACCATTTCTCTCTTTATAATTAATTTCTATCTCTTCTCTTTTCAATATATTAAATGATGAGTATTTTTAAAAGTTTATATTTTTATTTTAAAAATATAAGATTGTTAAGTGCATTTAATAATGTTTACTGGTATATAAGATTTTGTTTAAAAATATCTTATAATTTGAAATGGAAAGAGTATATTAAAGAGATTAGTCTCATAATGTATCACAAAATTGAGAGATAATTTTGATACAACTGTTGCATAACTTGAATATGCCAGCCTAGCTCGTAGAAAGGTTCTTGGATAAATGGAAACATTGTAATATGCAGATTCACAAATAGTAAAATATAAAATGAAAAGGGCTCAAATATTTGATTTAGACATGCATGCATATGTCACACAACTGATTATTGGTGAAATTATCATATTATATATAGTCTGCGAAAAAGGCACAATAATTAGCATATCTTTTAAAAAAAAAATGGAAATAATGAGGAAAACATTGTCTAGACCGTGCGTAAGGCCCACACCTAAAGCTAGTGATGATGGAAAGAAAACGTAATCTTTTACCAAAAATGATAAGGGAAAATTATGTTTAGATCATTCAAAACACAATTTAATATTATAAAATCTATTGATGGATATTGGTTCCTTGAAAGGGGCTGTATTAGGTTTGGAGAGAGTGGAGACTAACAGGGACCACGACCTCCTGTAATTTTTTAATTTTTTTAATAAAATATATGAGATATATATTTTTGACTCTCATAAATTGAACACATTATAAAAGTTATGAAATATTAGATGAAATTTTCATTTCAATTATATATGTAGTCTTTTACATATGTATAAAAAAACTATTTCAATGACTTGAAGATATGGTTGCCATGAGATCTACTTATTTTTAACAAGATAATATTATACATGCTTTTGAAATATTGGTGTCATTTTATTTTTCTTTCATTTTATATTTAATAAAAGAAATTATGAGAATTATTATTAACAAACTTTATTAACCATTGCAACAAAAATTTTAAGATAATATTAAATGATATGTGTTTAATATCTATCATAAAATCACTTATATAAAAGTGAAGGGGTTTGATGAAAATGTTCTTCCAGAAAAGAATTACTTTTTTTCTAAATAATCAAGTTATTAAAATTTATGATGTACTCCCTCCGTTTAAAAATATAAAACATTCTTAACTAAATCTCACCTCAAAAAAATAGTTACCTATTTACAAACTAACCCTATTTTTTTATATTTATTCCTATTAAACACCCTACAATAAATATAAAGTTATTATTAATAGGGACACTTTTTTTAAAAAAAGTAATGATTACATCTTGAAAACTAAAAATGCCTTACATTTTTAACATCTAACTCTTCAAAAAATACCTTATATTTTTAAATGGAGGGAGTAAATGATTTCCACTCTGATATAATTTGATCTCATTGACATAAAGATTTTATGACAATTGAGCATTGTTAATGTGTTAATATATTTATTCATTATTATTATCAATTGAAAGAATTAAATAGTGAATTCAATAAGTAAGTAATAGAGTTTATTACATTAAATAGAAATTTAGATTCCAATGATATATTTAAATTATTTTTTGTTCATAGGGATGATAAAATTTTTATCAATTTAATGATAATTTATATTGAGAAGAAAATTACCAAAACATTTATTGTGGATATAGTAACTAATGATTTTTATCCCATGAAAGATAGATGAGTAAAACTAAAAATAAATAAATACATATATATATATATATATTGGTATATGTGTGTAAAATTAAATATAAATATATATATATTGAAATATTTATATTATCTCGGTGATATATATACATATAACTTTCTTTTAATTATTATACATATTTGTCATCTTGGGCCCCCTTAGTAAAAAAATTTGGCTTTGCCCTTGGGTTATAACCAATTAAATACAAGGTTTCAAGTTTAATAGAAAATATTTTTGGAAGAACTATCCTCTTTTTAACTTGACAAAACTTAAATTTGACTTAGTTAAATAACAATATATTAAAAAGCTACAAAATTTATTGATTGAGCATAGCAAATTCAGTTGTCAATAAATTTTATTGTAGTTAATTGTATTTGAGTACCATTTAAGTGTGATTCTCCAGATAAAAATGATAACATATAGAATTTGCATCTCTTTTCACAAAAAGTTTTTCAAATAATATCAGTTTAAGGGATCAATGGAAATGATAAGGAAATTTAGGAAAACATTATTTGGAATGGGCTTAAGGCCCACACCCAAAACTACCAATAAGTGAAAACAAACATAATTTTTTTAAAAAAAAAAAAATATTTATAATTTGCATCTCTTTTTTTTTTCAAAAGATTTATAAATGGAAATAATAAGGAAAGCATTATTTAGAAAAGGGCTTGAGGCCCCCACCTAAAGCTCCCAATATTGGAGAGCCAACATAACTTTGGAGAGAAAACACACAAGCGCGCGCACACTTTTCATCCTCTTTTTACAAGGAAAAAAAAAAAAGGTTTATCAACGGAATAATAAGAAAAAAAAACATTATTTAGAATGGGCATAAGGGCCTCACTTAAAGCAAACTTCTTAAAATAACTCTAATCAAGAAGCTTAATGGGTAAGTTACCAAATAGTAATGAAGTACAATGAGGCTCTTAGAAATAGATGGTCCGTCAATAACAAATAATGTATGATTGAAGGATTAAAATTTTCGAATAATATAGGGTTGTTTGATTTTTCTTCCTAGTTTTCATTCTAAAAACTATTTTATAAATCAATTTTTAAAAGTCATTTTTAAAAATAAAAAGGAAATTTTTTTATTAGAATAATTTCACAATTTTCATTTAAAATAATCTTTTTAAAACTAATGGTGGGCGGTGGCAGCTAATTGTGGCGACTGGTAGAGATCTACGATAACCACCCAGCAATTGGAAATCGAGGCTAGTGGCGTGTTTTTAAAATGAAAAATAAAAAAAGAAATGAAAACAGCTGTAAGATATTTCTATTGTTGTTTAAAAATAAAAAATAAAAATAGTTTTAAAATATTTAGATGCAAAACATTCACTCAAAATGGGTTTTTTTATTACAAAAAATGAAAAAAATAAAAACAAAATCAAACATACCCATACTATACTCTCAACTCTCAATGGGAGAACATTATACTTTTTTTTCTTAGTAGTAGGAGTATCCTTTATTGATGAAGGGTTAACGACTTCTAATTTACGTCTCTTCCTTTTTTATAATTTCACCTTTTTAAATTTTTTTTTTGGATCATAGGCTTTTACGTGAAATAAAAAATTTTCTGATGTTTTGAAATCCAAAAACAATACAGTTTTGGATTTTTTTACAATTTTTTAAAGAAAAATACTATAAAATTTGATATTTTTCTTTGAAAAAAATGAAAAACTATAAAACCTAACGTTTTAAATTATTAAAATATTTTTTATTTTATATAAAAATTAATTACATAAAGAACAAAATTGAAAAGATGTGGCATTACGGAAAGCGTTAGAGAGGGATGCATGATGCCCAACCCATCAATAATAATTTAAATAATTGATGTAAGAATTTTCTTTTCATTACTTTTACTGTGTATTTATCTCTCTGTAAGCCCTCCATTTCCATGCTCCTCATCTTTTAATATCTCTTATTTTCTTTTTTAATAAATCATTTTTCTAAATTGTTATCTTTCTTAAATACCCTTCATTAAGATCAGAAATTCAAACAATTATGAAAGAGAAATTACAGAAGACATTAGAAATAATTTTATTCACTATAGAGGGAAATCAATGTTTAATTAAGGATAAATTTGAAAAATAATAGTGATTAAGATTATAAAGAATAGTTGTTATGGGAGACTGTTTTTTTTTTTTTGACAATGTTATGGGAAATGGTTCACATCCTATGATTCTACCGTGGATATACGTAGGAGATAAATTTGAATAAATCATAGTTGTGTTTGGGGTAAAAATTTTTAAAAAATAAGTTATAAATATATATTTAAATAATTAAAAATTTAAGAGTTTCAATTATAAATAAAATATTTAAATTGATATTACTATTTAGAATTTTCTGAACCAATATTTTCAATTCATTTTTTAAAAAAAAATTGTCCAAAACCTAATTATCATCCTTCTAGTGATTTTTCTGCGTGAGTTCCTTTTTTTTCCCCCAAATTTTTTTATCCAAATTAATCTGCTTAGTAATTTACGAGCACATCTTTTCAGAGGCATGTCTCCCATCAAAAACTTATGATTGTCGTATACAACTCAAACTTGAAATATTTGATAAAATTGGATGAATACCCTTTGCCACATGATTCAGACATCTTGGTGGTGGAGATGTCAAAACGAGCTGGACTTAGTCCTTATAAGTTTGGCCTTTAAAGGTCAGGCCTTGTAACTTGGTTTCCTAAATTTTAATCAAATCTTGAGACTCCAATTTTATTGATAGAGCTTAATGTTAAGCTTAGAAGTCCTGTTTTTTTTTCCAAAAAAAGAATTTAATATTATAATTTAATGTTATTTTTTTAAAAATAATTTAATTCAATAGCATAATATTTAACATTATAATTTAACTTTAAAATTCAATTTAAACTAAACCAATGTCTCATATCATTTAAAAAATAAATAAAAGATTTAAAAGTTTAAATACATGTTAATTAATGCTATCAAAATTCACAATAAATTTCAAAAACAAAATATACGAGGCATATTGATAAAGTCATTGTAAAGTAAGATAAGGGATTAAAGTTTTCAAATCAAATTGAAATTTTAGAAGTAAGCATTAAATTGAAATTTTAAACATTCATAGATTACAAAAATTTTTATGCCAAAAGAGGAATTATTTGACAGTAAAACAGTCAAAAAGCGAAAAGCATAAAATGTTGAGAGGTAGACACCGAGTCTAGAGATTCTGAGTCAAGAGACAATAGAGAGAGGCTAGTTGAGAGATAGAGAGAGCCAAAAGGCGAGTAGAGTGACGAGAGGAATTGAGAGGTGAGCTAGCTAGAAGAAAAGAGAGGGAGAGGTTGAATCCAGAGACAAAGAGAGCTAAAGAACATAGAACGGTCAAGTATTTAGAATTTTTTTCCACTTACTAAAAATGCATTCTAAGTTGGGAGAAAAAAAATTAAATAGGGCTTTGAGGATAGCTTGGACCTAAAGCCCTTTTTTAAGGTTGGGATTAGGAGCTTGATTGTCTTAAAATTTTTTCATTTTTAAACCCGAATTCTTATATAAATAGAAAGCCAAACCCTACTCGGTGGTTTGATGAATTTTCCTACACACCATAAAGACAGACCTAATTATTTTCATATTTTATTTTATTAAGAAAAATAACTAAATAAGAAAGCCTTCCACAAGAGTCTAGAGACTTGAGAGTAAAGTGTTTGGCTTTAAGCCTTTTACAAAGTGACAGGTGGGATGTTGACAAAACGCGGAATCGAGTGGTAATAGAAATTAGGAAAATCCTTTTTCTCGGTGGTCGGCAGATAAAGCTCACAATATCAGATCACATTCTCTTCGTTCAATGCCCTCATTAAACTTCGCCATTCTACTTTCATTTTATTATTATTTATTGTTATTTTATTATAGTGTTTCCTAAGCTAACACATTGTTGGCTGGAAAGTTGTGATCAATAAATTAATTCATTAATTAAAATTGTCACTGTTACAATATGGACCGCCCTAGCAGTTGGGTTGAAAAGTTGTGCCTTTTCTGTCATAGATAAAAAGAAAAGCAATCGCCCCCCAGAAAAATCATGGGCTTACCATGTATTTTTTTTAAAAAAATATAATTATTTATTCTTGTAATGTTGATATTCAGTTTCTCATTATAACTTAATTTTTATAATTTTAATTTAATTCTTAAATTTTAACTATTTTTTATAATTTTAACCATTTAAAATATTAGTCATTATATAAAAAAATATAATATTTGGTCTCTATGTTTTACTTATATTTTTCTTTTGATTCTTATACTTTTTTTATACTTTAGGTCCTTACACTTTATTTTTTATTGTTTTCCATCCCTCCAAAGTCTCTACACTTTATTTATAAAGAGATTAAAAATAAGAAAAAAAATAAAAGTATAGGGACATAAAATAGTGAAAAAAAGTATAGGAACTAAAAGCAAAATGCGAACAAAGTATAAGAACCAAAATCTATATTTTTCCTTTTAAGAAATAAAATTATGTTAAAATTTTGGGACTAATATTTTAAAGGATGAATGAGTAATTACCCTCTAAACTTTAGGTACAGTAGCACCATAAAATTTAAATTCATTTATTGTGCAATTTGTTCCCTTAACTTCTGGATATGGTGCAATCTAATCTTTACCATTAATAAAAATTAACTTTAATTATTAATTGGTTAAAAAATGATAAAAAAGTACCTCAAAAGTCATAGAAAAGTTAACTCTTCATGTTTTTTTTGTTATTTTGTAATCAATTAATTGTCAAAATTAACATTTAATGGCAGTAGCTAGATTATATGTTTTTAAAAATTAAAAAAACATATTACACAGCACAACAAATGAGTTTAGTGTCTATAGTGTTACTAAGCTTAAAGTGCAGGAAGTAATTTGTTTATTTATCCTAGTTTAAATTACTAACCCCTTTTTAATCTTTATAAAAATGATAAAGATTAATATTTTAAAATATTTTAATTTTTATAATTTTATTTTTTAAAATATCATTTTTATAATTTTACAACTAACCAAAACTACATAACCAAATAATTATTTTTTAATTTTATGATCATATCATCCTTTTGTTTTTGATTATGAGGTTGCAAAGTCTCATTCAAGCTTATAAAATTAGCAATGGACGTCAGAGCTGAGAGGTACCTTGGGTCTGTGGCAAGGCATTGAAAAATCAAAATAATTAGTACTTCTAGTTAATATTTTAAAAGATAGTATCAATAAAAAATTTCTTCCGCTCTCCAAAAAAAATTATACAAGTAAAGAATTTGTCTAGGTAAAGAATAATGTATTCGAAAACCAAACCGTAGTTAGTTCAACCAAGATTAACCTAATCATGTTTAAAGTGATATAATTCAATTAAAATATGCTAAAACATTTCTATATAATCCTAAAAAGAGTAATCTTTGAATAAAAAAAGTATTAGTTCATAAGTAAATGGAACATTAATGATAAACCAAATATAATCCAGTAAAACAGAATTACTACAACACAAATTTGACATATTGCTAGTTTTTCTTTATTTTATTTTTAACTCAAACGATTTCATTTCAAGCTCAACATAGAGATGGAAAAAAAAAAAGAAGAAGAAAATCCAACACATTTAACCCATCCAAAACTCTTAATTGAATTAGTTAAGAGACTGATTTAATGATTCGATAGTTTGACTGGTTAATCCGAGTTAGGCTCTGATCGAAGATACATATACAAATTGTGACGAAATATATTTTCATCAATTATATCTTTTTTTCCTTTGCCAATATTATCAATCCAGATCTTACATGCAACATTCCTTAATTGTTTGGAATCAAAATTTAAGAACTGAATTAAATGAATTTTTTTTTTCTCTAAGTGACACATACATCTGGATGTTACTAATCACTTTTAGAGGGGGGGAAGTAAAAAAAATAATAAAAATTGGAAATTAATTTAAAGGTATTAAGTCAAAAATCAGCAAAGGATCATCTACTTTGACGTGAACCGAGGACAAATCCTTGGGCTACATCGAACTAAAAGAAGGAAAAACATTCACCTAAAAAACGACCTCCACAAACATCAAGATTATGACTCTAATATTATTATTTAAGAACTTCAACAACAAAACATATATGACAGCCAATTTGCTATTGGATTTACTAGAATCTTCCCACATCATGCCATAGCACGAGAGCATGAAGTAATGCTCACAAACTTAATATGAAATTATGAAGGGCATAAGAATAATTTAGCCCTTAAATTATAAGCATAGAAACATATCCAATCTTAAACTCATTGTTATGCAATTTTCTCTAAACATTTTAAACTATGATGAGTTTTCCTTTACTATTAACTTTGATAATTAGTTAATTATAGAATTATAAAAAAGGACCCAAAATTACAAGTCTTTTTCCATGATTTTTTAGTCATTTTTTCTAATTTTGAGGTTATTGTTTATGATTTTTAGTCAGCTACAGGACAAGATTGCCATGATTTTTAAATGTTTAGGGGTGAAATGTTTAAGGACTGAATTGTCATTTTACCCGATTATGAATTTTCTCTTATTTTAATGTGACTAGTAAGGGATGCAAATGAAGTATTACATTGAATAGAATTCAAGTAAACAAACGTAAAATTTATAATTATAATAGAGATGACAATATTGAATATTGATATAAATTTGTCTGCATGGAAGAAAAAGACAAAATTTGTAATGATTATATGAAAGAAAAAGTTGGCAAGACATCTTATGAGAAGAAAGTAGTAAAAACGAAAATTCAAAATACTCCATTTTTAATATAAGATGTTTCAGTGTAAAAGACATTTTACGGAATATCAATAATTAATTATTTGTTTTTGATGAAAGACAAGTAATTTTAATATACTCCTAGTCTCCTATTGTAATTTTAGGTGGAGAGGTGCTAATTGCTCTTAAAATTCCGTAAAATACTTACATACTGAACATACAACTTGAAAGAAAGATACTTATATTATTTAAAATGGAGGTAATAGTTTGGATCATGGAAAAAAAAAAAAAAAGCATTCAAATTACTAGTGAAACGAGTTGAGCAAGGTTAAGTACATGTGTAATTTCACGTCACAAATTGTGATACCACGCGCTTAAACTCTATGAAGAGATATCAAATCAAATCAAGAATTGTTGACAAAAAAAAAAAAAAAAAAGAAACCAAGAATAAAATTTTTCATGATGAATGATATTTTTCATAATATGTAAATCTAGGCCAGTTTATTTGCTAAACCATTAAACCAGTATTTTAATCAGTTTAATAAAATGTTTTGTTTATAACTGATTCAACTACTGTTTTGATTATTAATCTTTAAATCAGTATCTTAATGCATTTAATAAACAATACCTTATAATTTTCAAAGAGTTGATTGTCAATAGAACATACTAGCTTCATGTGATCAATGTAACATTAATCTTATCTTGTCATGGTATATTCATAAGCCATACTTAAGATTGTGCATGATAATACATAGGAACTCTCCTATTTTTCCCAAATTACGAGTTTAAAAGCTGGCAAAAAAAAAATTATAAGTTTACAACATCTTTAGTAATATCAAGAGCAAAAGGAAGGTTATAACTGGTATAAGCACCAATAATAATTTTAAAAAAGCACATTACTTTAGAAATTATGAGGATTTTATAATATAGGATTAAGATATTAAAATATCCATAAGCTTACTTCTTCTTCGAAAGCTTTTTGTATCCTTGAATCATCACTAATCTATAAATATCCATTAATTTTATAAAAGATGCCAAACTTTTCCCAATTCATTAAATTTTATCATTAAAACTTAGGTTATTTTAACAGATTGAAAAAAATTAATTTTTTTTATAAAATTAATGAATACTTATATACTATTATTAATTTAACAATACCAGAATATTCTAAAGAAAATTTTTTAAATACTTTTACACTTTAAACCTATAACATATTTGATACACAAAAAAGTGTTTTCTAAAAAGAATTGAAGATGCACCTAAAATGAAAATATGACAAGTAAATTTCTCATCTTTTTAGAAAACACTTTTTTACCAATCAAAAGGCATTAAAGTTAAGTTTGGAGCTTTTCATGTAAGAACAGAAAGGTACAATAGAAACCCATTCACATTATAAATTTCTGAATGGACAATGGACAATGGCCAGAGTCTACAAATCCTTCCCATAGGAATCTAAATATATACACTGCTTCGAAAGAGAGACCCTCCTCCCTGTGAATTACAATCACACACATACTCAAACCCAAACTCGCTTTTTTCATTGAGCTGAATCCCATCAGCTCGTGACACAGATTCCAAAAACACAACCACAAATTCAAAGAGAATTTGAATCACAAGTTCATTACCCACAATGAACTCCTTTGCTGATTATTTATCTCTCAGCAACCAAAATTCATACTAACCTATGAAGAACTGAACTAACACTTAAACTGATATATCACAGAACAGACACGTGAACACCACCAATGGGACTGACTTTTTTCAGAAACCACACACTGACCTCTCCTGTATGAAATTTCACCTGTTGGCTTCATCTTTAACCCAGTAATTGTGCAGCACATTACGTTCGTTAGCCGTTGAATCAAGCCCATCTCCTAGTTCCGGATCGAGCAAACAGACTGGAATTCAGACAGGAGCAGTTAGCATTGTTCAGAGAAGATCCAAATCCGACACTAAATTGTCTACATGTTTGTGTTCAGTGTCATGTTCTGAAAGCGAGGTCAAGAACCGCAATCTGGACAGCGAATCAGTCCATTCTCATTGCATTCCATGCATCTCTTGAGAATCCCTTCATCTTCATCAAGATTTTCCTGCTTCCACTGCAATTCATGCAAGGCACAAACCTCACATCTCCACAGCTCTCACACATTAACCCGGGTTTCCTCTTTGGGAATCCTTCGAGGATCTTGGCCAATTCTCCAACTTCAAAGAGATTGTTTATGACATCAGATCCTCCACATGATTCCCTCTAATGAACACTTGTGGGAGAGTCACATTCTTCTGTCCCAGCACTCTCTGCAACTCCTTCCTGTATGCTGAATCCATTGATATGTCTCTCTCATCCACCCACACGCCGATCCCCTGAAGATCATTCGAACAGAATAGCAATCCTCATAAGTCCTTCGAATTCCACGCAGACTAGTGAAGTATATCACAATTCGATCCTCAGTTCCGGGTAGTCTAATACCAGAGCTATTGCTGAAACTTGAAGAAACTCCAGAATCAGAATCAATTGATTTTGTGGGCTTTAACTTACTAGGTGATGGAAGAGAAGCTTCATCGTAGCTTTTTGATGTATCTTTCCTAGATTCAAAGAAACTACAGAGTTTCTTCACTTTCCCTTTCAGAGAATTTCCCGCAGACTTCACTGATTCAATGGAATTGTAAAATTTGTTTCCAGAACCAGAACGATCAAGAGTGGGTTCAAGATAGGGTTTCTGAAACGATTCTGTTGGGGGTGAGTTTGAGTTCATTGTTCGTGAACGATTGAACAACGAAAACGTCGTCATCCCCGAGGAGAACCCAACGTTGTTTTCAAGTTCAGCCATCGACCCTGATCACAAAGTAGAATTCAAAATTTCCATTTATTCAACATAATTCCCACTTCTAACAGAAAAAATTACAACAAAGCTCAATTCAGAGGACAAAAATAGAAGAACATCAGAGACTAGTCAAACACAGCTCCCTATACTAACAATACATAGAAGAAGCATTCTACCCAATAAAAAAAAAAATACATAGAAGAAGCAACAATTTCGTTGCCCAAAAAAAAAAAAGATGAAGAAGAAGCAAGAATTCCTCTTTGACCTGGAAAAGGGTTAGAAGAAAAACTCACCTTCAAGGTAGAAGAATCCTCAAACGGAGAAGAAAGGCGGCGACGGCGACACGGCGGCGGCAGAAGGTGGGTGAAAAAGGAGCTAAAAATGAAGTTTCTGGGCCCTGACAGAGCAATTGAAGCCGAATTTGGATGCGTGAAGTTTTCGGATTACGGTTTTGTGAGGAATTTGTGGATGGAAAGTAAGGAAGAAACTGGGTTTAGATGCTGTTGTTGGCCTTTGGGCAGATAGACTTAGAAACAAAGGCAGGAATTTTTCACTTTAGAGAAGAGGGAAAAGACGAAATGGAAATTTATTATTTTTCGGGCTTCTCAGAGAGAATACAATGTGTGTGTCTGTTTGCTTAGTGAAGGTGGATGAAAGGTTCGGCCCACCCAAATTGCTTTTGAAAATTTGAACGCGGTCAAGCTTTAATATTATATTTAAATTTAAATGCTTATATTTAAAAGAAAAAACCTCGGTTTTTATTTTTGATTATATTAAAATATATATTCTCTCTATTTAAAAATATAAAATATTTTTAAAAGTTAGATATTATAAAATATATAAATATTTTTAGTCTTTCTAGATATAATCATTATATTTTTTTCAAAAGTGTCACTATTAATAATGATTTTTATATTTATTATAGGGTATTTAATAGGGATGAATATAAAAAAATAGGGTTAGTTTGAAAGTAAGTAACTACTTTATTGAGGGTAAGATTTGATTAAAAATATCTTACATTTTTGAATGGAGGGAGTATATTTTCATGTATTATTTGTTCGATAACAAATTCTTATTATTAATACTATTAATACATTAAAAAATAATTGTCTTAATTTTTTTAGATAAAAAATATAAAGTATATAAGATTAAAGTAAGTTAAGTCCTTTCCTATTTAAAATTCCTACTTATTATTTATACGTGAATGAAAAATAATAATTAAGTTATTTTATAAAATAACTACGTGACTTATATTATTGAAGGAAAAGAATAAATGCTTATTTTAGAAAATGTGAAGTTTATTTAGAAGAATTGAATATTAATTAAAATTTATTTTAATTAAGTAATTTTCAAGTTATTGTTATCTTCCAACAATTATGGTTACCTTTTTAATTTTAGAATTTCTATATATTATTGTTTAATTCTAGGGTTAGATTAAGGCTAATAAATATCATCTTAATTCATTTACTACATGTCTTTAAATAAATAAAAATTACTATAATTTGTCTCTTTTCTAATATCTATTTTTCTCTAATTCTCTCAGCCCTTTTTCTCTACCTTAATTCTTTTGTCTATTTCCCTTTCCTGATAATTAATATACAATATATCTGTCCCAAAATTATGTTTTACAAAAGTGCAATGGTATTTTTTAGAACATCTTTGAAAGAATGTATGATAATAAAATGATAAGAGAATAAATCAATGACAATTAGCTTTTTTGAAGAATTTTTTTAAAAAATAATATTAATTTAAATAATTGTAAATTTAAGAGTTTCAGTTACAAATAAAACATTTAAGTTCTCAATATAACTCTTAATTTATAACCTCTTATTAAAACCCTTGTACAAGTCTGATATAATTTTCCCACCAGAGAATGAGCCCAACAAAATAACATTCATTGTAAACTGACAACTGCCTTATTAATTAATGATATGAAAACAGGTATTTAAACCACTTGCATAACAGGAAGATACCAAGATTATAATTAAATTTTTTGTTTGCAAATGTAAAAATTAATATTTACATCTTAAAAAAATTCAAGAACCCAGTAATTATTAAATTAATCTTTCGAGATTTTACTATCATTTTCAATATATTCTCACTTCAAAAATTACCATTTTTTGTTAAAAAAAAATATTTTAAAGATAACTTGATTAAGCATTAAGGTTGAGGTTTGCTTCACAATTTGAAGAATGATTACGAAGTTTCTCATCCCCGTATTATTATATCAATAATAAAAGGTTTGAACCCACCAATGTGATAGGCTTGTATTTTTCTCCAACTTAATTTTAATTAGCTTAAGTCTATTGTTATTATATGCCAATTATGTACTCCTT